>NC_077229.1:505116576-505249076 GCF_027887165.1 Monodelphis domestica | reverse complement strand
GTCAGTCTCCTCCTCTCAGCCACTAACGTGGAAGCCGCGTAGGCCCAGAGCCTGCATCTGTCTTTCCAGCCTCCGGGGTAGCACTGTTGTACTGAAATAAACGTTGAGCCGCCATCTTCAAGAATAGGGTTATGGCTTGGTGAAGGTGACGAGTAAAGGCAGCCTGTGAGAAGGACACAAGAAAACCTCAGCAATCCTCAGTCGGATCGCCGATGAGAAATGAAATCTACAAATGCCTCAGTGAAGGTCTTGCCACCTTCCCCTAAATTCATGGTCTCCAGAGTGGGGTGAATACATTCATATTCATCTAAAAATAAGCAAGAAATTAAACTTTACTAATATTGAATATGTGGGGAAATGAATACTGAATACATGGAACAATATTCTTCCCATCAAAAAGGTTTTCTTGAAATATGGATCTAATCAGGGCATTAGATAAAGCACCAGGCCAAGGGATGGGAGTTCCTGGGTTCAAATCTGGCCTCAGACACTTTCTAGATGTGTGACCCTGGGCAAGTCACTTAATCCCAATTGCCTAGCCCTTACCTCTATTCTGTTTTAGAACTGATATTCAATGTTGATTCGAAGGCAAGGGTTTAAGAATATATTAATAAGAATCTATTCTGGTTAATGCTAAGCCTTGTTCTAAATGTATGTTGGCCCTTGAGATATTACCTAATAATACAATGAAGCCATACTGATTAGCAAGATATGGAAGATGAACTTCTGCAATTTTTTCCTGTGTTTTAAAGTCATGTGAGTCTCAGTCTACTACCTTACAAAATTTCACTAAACTTAATGATAAATTTTAAATGCCTCTTTTGAGGTTTCTTACTTAATAGGGAAATATTAAAAAGCTATATACCATTGGGGAAACACTTGTTCTTCCTACTGCGCCAAAAAAAAATGGTTGAAATGTTTCATGGAAAATAATATAGCAACAAACTAAAATGCATTCTTTTGTCAGAAAATACTATTGGAAAATGCATAGAAAATATTGCTGCTGATTTGGAGAGACAAGTATTAAGACAATTACACAGTGGGGGAGGTTTACTATACAGGTGGATGAAAGTACAGATGTGTCTAATGTGTCTCCGCTAATATAATGTTTCTAGATTCTATTTCAAGAATGACATAGATTAAGAACTCTTTTTTGTGACCCACTAAAAGAAAGATGGATTCTAGGAGCTAGAGGCTCAGCAATAACAGACTTCCAAGCCAAAACCTGTGTTTTATTGGGGATGGGAGAACCATTTAAGGACAGGGTTTTCCAAGTCAGAGTGCAGCTTTAAGTTATTAAAACTTAAAATTTCATTAAGAATCAGGCTCATCCTGTACAGGTGCTGATCAAGTGGCTGCTTTAACTGGAATCAAAGATTACAGAGAGGTTTCATCACATGGGAAATCCATTCCTTGTGTCCTTCACAGACAAAGCATTGCCTCAAAGAAGGAGGAACCTGAATAGCAGAAAAATGCTACAGGATGTCATCAATGGGATTGATTTTTATTAAAATCAGATCTTTAGGTAGTAAATTCTTTACAGTTCTTTATAATAATATAACATAACAAGATGGCCAAGAAAATCTTCTGAACCACATAGGTTCATTGGTTTTTTGTTTTTGTTTGGTTTTTTTTGCATGATTCTTGAAAGAATTGTTGAACTTTAAGATGAATTACCCATTCTCCTCTTACAAAAAGACATGTTCCAAATTTGGTAACTGATTCAATGCTTACAAGCGGATATCCGTTGTTTACTACATAGCAGGTATTTTCAGAAAAATAAACCCACTTAATCTGTCCCTTTAAGGTAAGGGTGCCATTTTAACCATGAGTGGAAAAGGTATAAATACCTGTCAGAAGAAAACAAGGTAATAGAGAGAGCATTTTTAAAATAAATATTTGAAAATGTGTGTATCATTGTGTGATTTTTGCCACTGAAAATTATGTAAGTTTATCACCTTTACAACCTCTCATATTTTAATACTCTAAAGACTTGGGAAAATAATTTTCAAACTTGTTAAAAAGTCTCCAAAATAAAAAATTCTCAGTGGGTTTGGGACTAATTAAAATATATATATATATATATATGTATATATATATATATATATAAAATGGCTGACTTTCTTATTACTTTATAAGAATAACTGATTGACATCAGCAAAGAGAGAAATTTATACATGCTTTAGAGTCACATAACATTACTGAGAATGACAAGTAGCATGAAATACAATATCAAATTGTCTAGTGGTTAGCATAGTATCTGGCACATAGTAGGTGCTTAATAAAGATTTGTTGATTGGTTGATTGATTCAATACCAATGTATTATACCGTCAGTCCATCAGTTATTTCCCGCTCTTATTGTATAATTAACCTATCTCTTTTTCACATCATAAATTTACTTGATAATATATTTCATGCAGCTTGTCATTCCCAGTTCTTCATTGGTAAGATACTCCAATCTACTCCACTCAAACAGACACCCACCTCTTCATTGTCCTCTGGTGACCTGTAATCTTAAATTTTTGGATATTATGATTTTCCATACTTTCAAGTCATTTGGCATCACTGGAATAACATTGGCATGTAATAACTTGAAATTTGATTCAGGGAGAATTTCAGGGTCATTAAAAGCAGTGACCAGTTTCCAAGATGGAATCCAACCTTCTTTCTTTGTCCTATTTATTTTAGAGTGTGTATAGTTAAACTCCAAAGTGTTCTAGGGCTTGGTACAAGCTTCACAGTATTACATACAAGCTGGAACACCTGGAGGACCTCATCATTTATAAGGCATTGAGACCTGGACCTCCTACATGAAAGTGTCAAACCTATATCTGTCTCTTTTGTGTCTTATTTTATATTTTTAATCATAGTTATCTGTCATCATATCTTTCAAGGAATCTTATATGATTTTGACAAATATATGGGAGAAACCTTTTTGTCATAAAGTATTTAAAATAATATTTGATTCCATAAAATCAAAACCTTCTAAAATAATCAACAAAAAAAGAAATACAATGAAATCCTATATTCTATAAACCTTTTAGTCAAATATATAACTGTAATGAAGTCATCTTTGGAATATCATTTCCCAAACCTGCATTTTTCTCATATTTTGTGAAATATTCCCTCAAAATACATGTAAATTATTCTCATAAATATTTTGTAGAGATAGAAATGTATTATATAGGCAAGTAAAGATATTTTCTTCATATGGCAATATTAACTTCTATGATTTCTAGGCTCTTTTGGCCCCCTCATTGTGATGTTTTACTTATATCAGCTAACCCTCTTTAGGAAATAAATGATCATTGTGTTGATGTATAATCTTTATCCATTTTCCATTCCTTGGCATACATAGTTGGTTCAAATATATATCAAGTGGGAATTGTTTTAGTGATATACCACATTACCTTTTAATTTTTATTCTTCTAATTTGATATTGATTTTTGTCTTTGATCTAAAAAGTTAATACTTGGAATATACTCAAAGAACTGATATGGAAATGACTCCCACATCAGTAACTAATCATTTTCTTTTGCTAAAGCATAATCAGTTTCATCTTTTGTGTTGTTTTAGATTAGTCACCATATCCTGTGTCTCCAGGTCCTATTCTTGAAGAATGTATTCATTACCAATAGCCATGAGATTTATGTAGACTTGGCAAACCATTGGCTTATTTTATTTCTTACTCTTAAGTCATATTCTCTATCATATTTTGGTCCTTCCCTGTGCCTACCTATGCATTGAAGTCACCAAGGAGAAAAATGTTTAATTTGGAAGGTCTTATAGAATTCTTTGTGGAATTTTCATACCGATATGTTGGGGTATAGGTTTCAGTTATGTGTATGGAACTCTTTCTACCAAAGTTTCCCACAAGCAATGCAAGATGAGATGACTAAGAGTCTCATGATACGATGTTTCTTGTCTTTGGATGCAACTTAAAAATAACTCAGCTAATCTCTTTATTGGCCTCTCCTAAAAGGACCTGTGAACTATCCTTCTGCAAATCTGCAACTTTCATCTTTCACTTAATTTCTAACAAAAATGTTCGTATTGATACCAATATCTACTCTGTGGAGAGTCAATAATTGAACGCACATGAACTGACGAGATCACTGAGCAAGGATGTAAAGAGAAAATTGGAGAGATCCCAAAACATAGCCTCATGGGTCACCCTGAGGACTGAGGAGACAGATGATGATCTAACAAGGAATCATTCAAGTAGATAGGAAGAGAACCAAGAGAGATCAAATATAATGAAAACCAAGGGACTGGAAGAGGGGGTCAATCAATATTGTCAAAAGTTACAGAAAATTGACAAAAATAAGGACTAAGAATTGGATTTTGCAGTGAACAGATTATTGCTAACCATAGACAGTACGTTCAGTATAATGCTCAAGTCAGAAATCTCATTATAATCAGTGAGGTCAAGTAGTGAATGGGTGATCAGAAAGTGAAGGCAATGAGATTATGCACTTAAAAATAACACCTCTTACATTCTGTCCTAGAAACAATACTAAGTATTGGTTTTAAGACAGAAGAGCAGCAAGGGCTAGGCATTTAGAGTTAAGTGACTTGCCCAGGGTCACACAGGTAGGAAATATTTGAGACCAAATTTGAACCTAGGTCCTCCCAACTCCAGGGCTGGTCCTGTAGCTACTCAGCCACCTAGCTGTCCTGAGACTATATACTTTTAAGCAGCTTAGCAATGAAAGAGAGGAAAGCTGTGGTCTAATAGCCTGAGGAGATGTACTGAGGGTCAAGTAAAAGAAGTGAATTTTAGGAAACAAGAGAGACATGGAGAGGTCTATAGGCAGCTGGAAATGAATGTATGTTGTAGAAGATGAAAACCAAAGATGAGAAAAGAGGAAGGAAATTATCAAAAGGGATGGAATCTATTATTGTCATATAAATCATTAATGCCAGAGCCAGAAGTAGAATCCAGGTCATCCTGACTCCTATCCCATAGCTATTTTCACTACATCTCTACACATCACCAATACATCACAGGGACATCTACTTCTAGATGCAAGTGTCATGACTCAATGGTTACTCTTTCAATTGTGTACCAAGTTGAAGGTAAGGCTACTTTCTTCAAACTTCTAGAATAACTCCTAGAAACCAATAAGATCCTCATCCACCTATTTGTAGGATGATAGATTTAGCCCTAAAAGGGATCTTAGAAACCCTTAGTTGGAGCAGCTAGGTAGCACAATGGATAGAATGCCAAGCCTGGAATTAGGAGATTTGGTTTAATCTGGGTTTATATCTGGTCTCAGAGGATTCCTAGTTGTATAACCCCAGGCAAGTTACTTACCCCCCATCCCCTAGCCCTTGTCGCTCTTCTTACTAAGATTGAAGGTAAGAGTTAGAAGGAAAAAAACAGTTATTAATTACAAACCCCTTGTGTGAGAGATGAGGAACTGATGCCCAACAGTCCAAAATTCACTCAAAATCCAACATGTAGTATCATAGATACTCCTCACAGGTAGCAAGTAGCAAAGCCTGAATTTGACCATAGTTTCTCCCTTTTCCAAAGCAAGTGTTCTATCTACTGTATTGTCCTACCTCTTTTCCATCAGCATTTTTTAGGACTTTCTACCCCTTTTAGATCACAAATATTGAGATAACACTTTGGTAAAGGCGAAAATGCTTCCCTGAACTTTGGTTGGCTGACTCTTTCAAAAGACTTGGGAGCCAAGTCAGCATTATCCCTTTGTAATATAATAGGAAAGGGTCTATCTAAGTATAGTAGATGAGGGTATAGTAGTGATCAGAGTGTATGGTTAGGTGCTTGCACAATCTTGAGGAATGCATTTAGAATCAATAGAATAAGAGAAAATGAAAGAACTTAATCATTAATGAAGCCTATGAATTTTAGCCTCCATGATATTTGTACATCCTCTATTTTAGTTTCTTTCTTTTTGGGGGAGAGGGGTAGTGAAAAGACCTATTTATTTGTTTCTCCCTCTTGGTCAAGGTCAAACAAGCTCTGTAAGATAGGATGAACAAGTTCTCCTGGTGACAGTCATTGCTGCTTCCTGGCATTTTTCCTACTGCCCAGAAAATTTCAGGTTACCCCACAAGCCCATCTTAATTACCATAAAAGAGAATTTAGACTAAAACTTTTTCAGATCCTCATAAAATAATATGAGGTAAATTATCATGGTGCCTTTAATGCTCTGCGATGTATAAATTTAACTTCCAAAAGGAAAAGTAATATCCCCAAATTAAAATAATAATGGCAATAATTCATACTTACTTCCCTTTATAGCAGCCAAGCATTAAATATATTTTCTCACTTGGTCCTCAAAATAATCTTGTGTAGTAGATGAGCAAGGTATTAGCAATCCCATTTTGCAGATGAGGAAGTTGGGGTTCAAAGGTATTGAACAACTTAGCCAGGACCAGTCAATAGCAGAGCTGGGCTTGGGGTCAGAAGAGACTTGGGGTTTGAATTTTGCCTGTCACACTTACAAGTTACAGTTCACTTAAGTTTTCTCAGCCTCAGCTTCCTTATTTATAAGGAAATAATACCTTTGGTACCTACCCACCTCACTGGGTTGTTGTGAGGCTCAGTGATGAGTAACCTTCAAAGCCTTAGGTACATGCCAAATAAAGTTCTGGCTTCAATTGCCATGCTCTCTCAATGAACAAAGAAATAGCAATACCCTCCTTTGCTATCTCCCTGCTTCGGGAGGAATTCTGAGAACTGAGATTTCTTTGTGAGTGAAAATGTAGGGGCAATGCAGGCTATTAAGGATGGTGGGTGATAGAGAAAATTCTTTCTCTGGCTGTTTTAGATTCTTTGGGGGTTTTTCCCCCTGATTCCACTCATGCTTCACCCGCCAAGCTCCATTTTGTCATCAGTCCACAGCTTTTCCTGGGGATTTTAAATCACTCTGCCTTGTGTCTTTTCAATGAGAATACATTAAAATTCTATTTTTTTAAACAGCATATAAAGAAAGAAAGAGACTCCATTGGCATCTGGGAATGTGGTGATGGGCTTTGTCCAAATACAGTGAGGCAATGATGCCCTTCTCTTTGGAGCTTTCAAACAGCCATGTGACAAAGCAAAGGAAGCACCAGGCAAGATCAGATCTCCCCTTGTGCTCGCCCACAAGAGCCATCCATGGCATTTCACGAAGTGATGCCTTTTCAACTCTTTGGAGAAAAGCTTCAGCCCCCAGGGTAATCTGGTAATTATCCACAGCTCAGCTCTTCCAGGGCAGTATGCAGATTGAGCTCATTTATCAACTCTTCACTTATCTAGGGTGGTTGTTTTAAACACTGTAAAAAAAAATTTTTTTTTTAATGGCGGCTTTGGTCTTCCAGTGAAGGCTGGGCCAAATGGGGATGTTTCTGAAATGTTTTACAATTGAGTTTCCAGACAGAAATCCACCACTCTTCTTAGGCTTGTTGTTCTAGTTTGGTTCTATGTCCTTTCAGAGACAGCCCCCCACCCAGCCCCCAGCCTCTGTTCCCATACCTCCCTGCTGGCTCATTGTCTCAGGACTGGAATCCTTTGGCATGTCCCTGCTCCAAGCCTCCCCTACATTATGGTCCAGACTGTCATTGTCCTTCCAATCACACAGGGTCTCAACTGCAACATTGTCCTCAATTCCTCTCTCTCATTCAACATCTCCAATCAGTTACAAAGCTTGCTATTTCTACCTCAATACATCCCCTTCTATGTATGTATCTATGTATCCCCTTCCAACCTATACAGTCACCACACTAGCTCAGACCCCCATTACTTCTTGCCCAGATTATTACAATAATCTCCCATTTGGCCTCCCAGACTCAAGCCTCTCATTTGAGGCTAATCCATCCTCCATATGACTGCCAAATTGGTTTTGGAAGGGACAGATCTTAGCATCATTTCCCTCCTACTCACCAATAAACTCCTGTCTCCCTCTTTGCTGAAGGATCAAATATAAACTCCTCTAACATTTAAATATCTTCAAAACATGGCCCTTTCCTGCCTTTCCAGGCTTCTTACGGATTATTCCCTTCCACACACTTTGAGATCGAGCCAGACTGGTCGGCTCCCCGTTCCACATACTCTACACTCGAATGACTCTCTCCAAGTCTTTGCATTGGCTGTTCCCCATGCCTGGAATGCACTCCATCTTCACTTCAGCCTCTCAGAATTTCTTATTTCTTTCAAGTCTCAGCCCAAATACCACTTTCTATGTGAAATCTCCCTCCATATTTCCAGCTGAGAGTACACTGCCTCCCCAACAACCTTGTATTCATTTTGTATGCATTATACCTGTACTAAGTGAAATTGTGTTTGTAGGCTTTTCAACTAGAGTGTGAGCTCTTTGGAGGCATGGACTTTTAACTTTTGCCTTTGTAGCCTAGCATTTAACAAAATCCTGGCACCTAGCAATCTCCTAATAAGTGCTTATTAATTGATTAGAAAACAGTAAAGGCACATGGTAGTTTGGGGCTTCCATCCATAGGTTTTAATATTTCCCAGACACCTTATGTGCTGAATGGAAGGAAAGAATCAACGAAAGGATTCTAGGTTATAGATCTCTTAGAGATGGAAGGCTCCTTGGACGCCATCGAGTCTTACCCCTGACTTACCCAAGATCACATAGGTAGTCTTTGCTCGAACAGCTTTGGAATCCAGGTCTTATGACTTTGAGTCTAGCAATCTTCCCAATGTGGTACATTTTATAATTAATAGATTAGTATTAGTAATAGATTCATAGATTAAAATGCCATAGAGAGTTCTTTCCTGAAAATTTTTCTTGGACATGGTAAGGAGGAAATAGATGGACAGGAAAATTTAAACATATGCATTGGTCCCATTTTTTTCTGGATTTTAGTCCCAGCTTTGCAGTAATAAGAAGCAGGATAGAGTGCAAAGAACCTTGGATTTGAAGTCAAAGGACTTGAGTTTCCATTTTTTATACTGTCTGTATAATGCTGGTTGATCATAATCAAGTTTGCAAAGCAAAACATATGCCAAGTCACATAATTTTGTGCCTCAGTTTCTTCATTTGTTATATGATGTTATTAGACAATATGACCTCTGTCTTTCTGTGATCTCTGCCAGTTCTGTCAGTCTATAATTACCCAAGAAACTTATCACCTTGTTGCTCTGGTATGTCAGCAAAAGCACTGACCAAAAAAGTACCAGGGCAATTGATAAGGACCCTCTTAACTTGGACCCTGGAGTTTCTGTTGTGTTGCAAGATAGAATCCTATCTCCTTCCATCTTATCAGTAAGATGGAGAAAGCACAGCCCATAATGGAGACATTCAGGATGTCTTGGTTGACAGCTATGGAGGAAGTAGCAGAGAACTAACCCTTTATGGGATGGGGTGAGGCCATAGCATTCTTTCCAGTTTGTTCTTGTTTATTTATTATACATCCCTCTGGAGCAGTTAGGAGAGTCACTTCTGCCTCAGTTTCCTATAAAATGAGCTGGAGAAGAAAATGGCAAATTACTCCATTATCTTTGCCAAGAAAACCCCAAATGGCGTCATGAAGAGTCAGACATGACTTAAACAACTGAAGAGCAATAATAAAATGCCTCTCTCCGCATGTAAATGAATAAATAAACAAATCACAAACTCAAAATACATAAGACCTTGTGAGCTACATGGATCAATTTATATTTACTAGTGGGTCTAAAGATGTCTTTGAAAACAGGAAAATGTCAGGTAAATACTAACACCTCATCTTTAAAAGATGCAGACCCGGAGGTAGCTAGGTGACTCAGTGGAGTGAGAGCCAGGACCTAGACTCAGACACTTGCTAGCTGTGTAACCCTGGACAAGTCACTTAACCTCCATTTCCTAGCCTTTACTGCTCTTCTTTCTTAGAACTAAATACTATATATTGCAGAAGATAAGGGTTTAAAATAAATACATTTATACATAAAAGATGCAGACTATTTAAGGCCAATGCTCCACAGCACAAAGGAAAGCAGGGGACTGAGGACTATATAACAAATGCAGGCTTTGTCCTACTGTCATCTAGATTCAAAGTGTCACAGAATCTTAAGGATGGAGGGAATCTCAGAGACCATGTGGCCCAACTTGTACTTGTACAAGAATGTAGATCCATAATATATCTGAAGAGTGATGAAACTTCTGCTTGAAAATCTCCTATGATGGGGAAGCCACCCCCTTCCCCAAAAGCCCATTCTTCTCCAGGATAACTAACAATTAGGAAGGCTTTCCTTACATTGAGCACAAATCTCTTTTCTTGGCACTACTAGCCAGTTCAGCTTCCTGGGGACAAACAGAACTAGTCTAATTCTTCTTCCATATGACAATCTTTCAAATAATTGAAGACAACTCTACCTTTGCTTCACTGCCCAATCTTCCCTGTCATGAAAGACCCCAAGTGTGCCATTTCCTTCAGGACCTTAGGATATAGTTTATCCAATACTGGTGATCTAGACTCATTGAGAGAAGCTGGATGCTAGCTGATGGTCCCCTCACTTATCTTGGGTTTCTTGGGTTTCTATTCCTAACCAACCATTTTTGCTCTAGCTTTCACAGGCTAAAGGCTATATTCCTTGAAAAGAAAACAAAAGCAAAATAAAATTTGACTAGTTCAATTTTCTGAAAAGGAAGGACAGAAGGAATCACAGGATAGCTGGACAACTTTAAACTCCGACTCACAAATGCACATATTGCACATGTTGGAGGGAGTGGAAATGGCATAGAGACCTTGTTCTGAGCGAGAGAACTTAAAAAGTGTATCATTGGCACAATGTCCATCTTTCAATGCCATGCACCAATTATGTAAAGATGTTTGTTGAAATTTAGCAAATGTCTTTTCAGCTACTCTCATACAACAAATGGTGCATGATGAGGAGAAGCAGATGATGGCAGAACAGAGGGCCAGTATACATTTCCCCCTTTGGGATCCTGCATATTTTCAGAAAGTATCTTTTCCAGCAATAACAGCCCTTAAAAGTCAAATATCAGAATAAACTGTACTGACAACAAGGTAAGTGACTGACTCTATAATAAAGTGTTCCACAAGAATTTAAAATCGGTATATGTATATGTAATCCTACTGCTCACTAAAACATTACAAGTAACCCCTCCATATTGTGGGAGTTAGGAGCATGACATCCCTGTGATCTGGAAATCCCACATAAAATTTTGTGACACTTTCTTCTTCCTAGTGAGGAAGTCTGAATTTTTTTTCATTTTATGGGTATTTATAGTACCTTATTGTAAAATTTGGACATAGACTATATGTAAACCTTTTCTGTGTTATCTGCTGGTCTTTGCAGATCATTTACAGGTTCCACAAAACTCTTAAGAAATTCCTATTTAATTTCTTCTGCCAACCCAAGATATATCAAAACCATGATGGGGAAAGTTGTGATATAGAAGGACTACCTGTATTTGTATCATCATAGCAATAATATATTAGTGACCATAAAAGGTTTTTGTTTTAAGATATCATTTATCCAGCCTCAGCCACTTCTTAGCTGTGTGACCCTGGGCAAGTCACTTGACCCCCATTGCCTAGCCCTTACCACTCTTCTGCCTTGGAGCCAATACACAGTATTGATTCCAAGATGGAAGGTAAGGGTTTAAAAAAAAAGATATAATTTAAGTATGTATTACATCTTTATCTCATACTTTTTATTTCTATTTGGTCTATTTCATAATGTACAAAGTATATTAGTTTAGTAGTATATTCATTTAGTTTCCAAGGAATACTCATTCAATGAAGGGTGCTCAAAAATTTTTTATTGATGAGTGCATATCAAGAAAATTTAGATGGAGCAGCTAGGTGGCTCAGTCGATTGAGAGTCAGACCTAGAGATGGGAGGTCCTGGGTTCAAATTTGACCTCAGACACTTCCTAGCTATGTGATCCTGGGCAAGACACTTAAACTTGATTGCCTAGACCTCACCGCTCTTCTGTCTTAGAACTAATACACAGTATTGATTCTAAGATGTAAGGTAAGTGTTTTTATTTATTTTTTTTAATTTAGAAACCACTAATCTCATCTAACCCCCTCATTTCACAGATGAGAAAATTAATTCCCACTTAAGTTAAATAACTGGCCCCAAATCCCACTGCTAATGGGCGAAAAGCTGGGATTTTAACCTCTTTGGAGAATTTTGTGCCTCCCAAACCCATTTCACAGAATTCTGCCAAAGAAACTCTATAAGCTCTGGGTGGAAGCTGAGCTATGAAGCCTACAGTAGAGCTCCCTTCCATATTGGCATGCACATGATTCTCAACAAAAACAAAACTAAGTAGTTAAGTAAAGTCATTGTCCTCTACCTTCTTGGCTCACATTCCTGTCATCATCATCCATGGGGGAGAGAGAGACAAGTGCAGAGACAGAGACAGAGACAGAGACAGAGACAGAGACAGAGACAGAGATGGATGGAGGTACATATGTAGTTGTTTTGTTAAATATCCAGGATTTTGCACAGTATTGAAGTCAACATAAACCTCTGCTTTCCTTAAAGTCAGGAAAACCCTATGAAAAAAACCTGGAAAGAAGAGCTTAAGTAAAACATTAACAGAGAGGGAAGTGGAAATATTACGATAGGAGTTCAGATTCTGGATAGGTACAAAGAGCTGTTAATCTCTACCACACCACACTTGGGGTCCAGCATTGGCCACGACCAGAGGGGTTAGAGAGCTGGGCTGGTTCATTTTCTGCTATTGGAAAGGTCTAGGTCTGGATATTGAATGGAATATGTGATCTATGTTATATGTAAAGAATGATTTTGCTTTAATTACTATTTGTCTAGTCAGATTATATGTTTTAGAAATTAATTACTTGGGGAGAGGGTTGGGGTTATGGATAGAGAATGGGAAGAAACACAAATTCCCACCTATACTCATAAGAGACACTTGAGACTCAGAAAACACAGATGCAGGGGTAGAACCAAGAGGTCCTTGGCAACCAGTCCCCAGATTCTCAGATTGGAACAGGCAACTTGACTGATATCCATAATGGCCCTAGTGTTTGGTGGCAACAGTATTTATGTATGAGTATTCCTAGACCTATTTGTGTATCTGTGTATCATATCCTGAACAGGTTTTTATTAGACATTCATATCAACCATGTCCTAACTTTGATAAACAAGAGAGAATATGTGATAGTGGACAGAGAGCCAAACTCTGATTCAAGAAACCTGGTTCTGAGTCTTGCTTCTAATTTGCCTCTAAATATTGGCTATGGAAACATAAATAATCACTTAACCTTTCATGGTCCCAGTAGTCAACACTCTTTAAGACTTTATAATGCAGAAAAAGTGCTGGTCTACCTTGGCAGAGGGAGTTCCTCACTGGGAGCTCTCTTCAATGATGAAATCCTAGTTCTTGTTACAAATGAAAACAAAATATGTCCGCTATAGTCACAGTATAGATAATATACATTTTCATCCACTTTATTATTCTATGTGGATGGTTAAATAGAACCTATGGAAGGACAATTTGATGAAATCAAATAGAAAGAAGTCTGGAACCTAGTTTTTATCTTGGAAATTACATGTTATTTTCAGAATTCCTTAACTATTCACTGCTGTAAATGCTTATATTTTAATGCCATTATTTTCCAATAGAGTCTATCTATCCATCCATCTTCCATCTATCTATCCTCTATCTTCTATCTATCTATCTGTCCTTTCCATGTCTATTTATTTATCTATCTGTGTCTGTTCATCTGTTCATCCATATATCCATCTATCTGTCTACTTATCTATCTGTCTATCTATCTATATCACACATGCACATATATGAATTCATAGTAACTTAAAATAGCAGAAAAATAAAAATTATGTCTGCCTCAATATCTGGGAAAGCTTAGGTAATAATGAAAACTTGCTTGTGATAAATTGCATAAACTTATGTAACAAGCAGATATCAAGAATGGAAAGTCTCAATGGTACATTGGTACCTCTGCACTTAAAAGAGCCCTGGGAAGCTTTCAGGACCTTGGGTAGATCCTTCTAAATTGAAATCTGAAATGCAATACCCACACTGACAATATTCTAGATCTATCAAAGTATCACACCACACATTTACTAGATTAGCTACCCTGTGTACATTACCCAGCAGAGAGAAAGGTCCCTTGGTGAAAAGGGCCCAAAATAATCATAATGTGATCATAGGAGGGAGAAACAAAATGGTTCAAAGCATGAGAGGCAAGCTAGAGTCATTAGCAGACTCAAGGAAAGTGTTCTAGTCAACTCAAAGTTCTTTAAGTACATACCACATGCTAGGCACTGTGATCTGGGAATACAATGGTCACAAGCACAATTGTTGACTTCAAGGAGTTCACATTCTAATGGGGGACACAAGGGAGACACATGCAAAACATATACATGGTAAATAAGAAGTCATCTCAGAGGCAACTCGATGGCTCAGTGGATGGAGATCTAGACCTAGAGATGGAAGGTCCTGGATTCAAATCTGACCTCAAACAATTCCTAGCTGTGTTATTCTGGGCAAGCCACTTAATACCAATTGCCTAGCCCTTACCATTCCACTACCTTAGAATTGATACTTAGTATTGATTGTAAGACAGAAGGTAAGGGTTTTTGTTTGTTTTTAAGTAATCTCAAAAGAAAGGCATCAGCAATGGGAAGGTTCAATTGGGATAAGACCAGAAAAGGTCTTACTTTTGCAGATGGTAAGATTTGAGGTGGATACTGAAGGAAACCAAGGACCTCTGAGGCAGAGGCCACAGGGAGTATTCTGGGCAGGGAGAGATAATCAGGGAAAATGGACAGTAAGTTGATGAAAGCCATTTTGGGGGGAAGAGGAAGCAAAGGGGAAAATGGGCTCTCAAAGGAAGACGAGAACAAGGAGTGCACCAGTCACAAAATATGCCTGTTTCACAATGGTCTTTGACTGACTTTCCTCTTAATATTAACTAAATTATTCAGAAATGGCTTATAATACACTGTCAAGACAGTCACTATGGCAGTTGGTTTTTATCTTTCTTTGTTAGAAGGGAGGGTTCAACTGCTGTGGGAGAGTGATATCAGGAAAGGATTGTAATGTAAAAACAAGTCATAAATAAACCTTTAAAATTTTTAGAGCTGCTTATAAAACTCATTCCTCCAAAACAGTCTCTGGCCTCTTTCCTGATAGCCTTTGAGAAGTAGCGTGACATACTAGAAAGAACCAAAAAGATCCATACCTGAGCCTGCTTATGGCTCACTTGACCTGGAAAAAAAAATTGTCTTTCTGAATCTCAGTTTCTTCACCTCTCAAATGGGGATTGGAGACAGCCAGACGTCTCAGTGGATGGAGAGCCAGGTCTAAAGAGGGGAGGTTTCTGGGTTCAAATGTGACCCTAGCTTTGTGGGACCCTGAGTAAGTCACTCTATCCCCATTGCCTAACTCTCACTGCTCTTCTGCTTTAGAATCAATATGCAGTATTGATCCTAAAGATGGAAGGTAAGAGATTTTTTTTAATAAAATAAAATGAGGATCATATTTGCACTATCTACCTTACCATGTTGTTTCAGTGATCAAATGGGAGAATGCCCCTGTGCTACCCAAATGTAAGCTGTTAATAGATATACATTTATGTATGTGGGTATATATATTATACATTTATATTATATACATTTATATGTACTTTATATAATTATATATGCATTGTGTGCATATATTATGCATATGATATTTATATATAATCTATAATTTATATATAATCTATATATAATATTTATATATAATCTATATTATAACCTATATATAACCTATATATAATTTATATAGTATAATAATGATTAATATATAATATATAATTTTATAATTTATAATCTAATTTATATATAATCTATAATTATACTATAATCTATATTTGTATATCTATATTTTACATGCATATTTGATATTTTATAATATATGTATATATTATATATTTTGATATCTTTATAGTTTGTATACAGGTATGTGTATATATATTCATAATAGATCACATCTTTACGTATTATATTTAGCCCTGTTTTACACATATTTATAGATTTTCTCTGTATGTGTGCTTATCTACACATGCACACACACAGATGTGGGGTTTCCCCCCTTGGGTGTAAGTTCCGGGTTTTCTTGAAGGTCCTGCCCAGAGAAGAAGTCAGCTAAGGGGGAGGAAAGGGAATGGGAAAGTGGCTCAAGAGAAACAAATGATTCCATTCAGCAGAGTACATACAGCACTTCCCAGCTCCCCCACTGAACCTCGCGGAGGAGGCTGCGCTTTCACCTCTGGCTCGCTCGTCTCTTCTCCATAGATTTCCATTTGAAGGGCGCAAATGGAAAAAGCCGGGGGGAGGAGCCGGCTCACCTCCTGTGCGTGATCTGTGCAGCAATTACATTCTCGTGTGTCTTTCTCCTGCCAGATTAGAAGTTCAAAAAGGCTTGCCTCGTCGCGAGCTGAATGGGATTGCTGCCGACAGACAAAGCCCAGTAGAGCCGGACTCTGTGGGTGCCAGTTGACGGGTGGGCAAGGCACGAGAGCGGATTCCTGCCCCATCGCCGTCCCGGGGCACGCAATTCAGCGAACGCCTGTCGATGCCGAGGGATGTGGCTGGCATTTATTATTTTTTAAATCGCTGCTGGAAAAATGAACTTTGCACCATCTGCAAAATTAGGATTCCAAGGCAGCCCCGGATATTAAAATATCTGTGGCTGCTTCTGCTATTAGAAAAGATTTTACATTTCACGGCTCCCGGTGGGACTGGAAGTGTAAATTAAGATATGTATTTAGGAGGCAGTAAATAAACTTCGAGGGGGGAAGCGGGAGAAGATTAATGAATGGATAGGAGGTGGGTTGTGGGGGAGAGAAAATGAGGTAATTCTGAATCAGAAGCATGAACAGAAATGATATTTAAATGTTCTCCTGTCACCACCATTAGACTATTAGCATTAAAAATAATAAACCAAGAGGCTAAAAGTGGATTTTTTAAAAATGAATAAACATAAATATATGGGGAACAGAAATCTAACTATCAGTGACTTGCCTCTGCTTTCTCCTCCCACTGGAGTATAGAGTAGCTCTAATTATTCCAAAGAAACCCACAGTGTGATTTTCTATATATGGAGCAAAAGTTTAGAGCCAGCAAATTCCACAGAAATCATTACTAAGGGCTTGATACTGTCCTATTTTAATGCTGCCCAGTATCCCAGCATAATTAGCCTGTGCATGCCACGTTCTCTCTTTGGAGAAACAGATATTCATATATTATGCATCTGATTCCTTTGGTGTGGACCAAAAATCCTCTCCTGTCATCACCAAGACATGCATCTCAACAAATCAAAGCCTCCCTACCTGTGACTTCTCATCTCTGCTGATTCTTTTCCAAGTCTTTCTAGAAATCCTCCATAGAGAATAATCATAACAACCACACATTTGGGTGTGGAGTCAGAAAGATCATGTTCAAATGCTGTCTTGGAAATAGTAGCTATGTGACCCTTGACAAGTCATTGATCTCTCCGTCTCAATTTCATGATCTGTAAAATGGAGTTTATTACAGTATCTACCTCACCGAACAGTTATGAGAATCAAATGAGATAATAAAAACAAAAGCTAGCATTTATGTAGCACTCTGAATTTTGCAAAACACTTTACAATTTTTATTTCATTTGATCCTCACAACAATCAAACTAGGTACTGTTATTATTCCTATTTTACAGATTAGGAAACTGAGGCTAGGAAAGGTTAAGTGATTTATCCAGGACCACAAAGCTACTACATATCTGAGGCTGGATTTCAGCTCAAGACTTCCTGATCCCAAGTCCAGCTCTATCTACTGTGTTCCCTACCATCTCTAGAAGTTTGTTTTTTTTTTAACCCTTAAAGTGCTATGTATGGTAGATATTAGTACTGTGATATTTAAGTTTATGCTGAATATAGATTGCTACATCTAGGATCATAGATATAAAATAAGAAAGAACCTCCCAATTCATCTAGTCTATTTTCCTCACTTAACAGATGAGGAAACTGAGGCCCAAAGAAGCCTCAAGTGACTTGCCAAAGGACACACAAATAAGTGATAGTTGTTGTTTGCCCTTCATTTTTTTTTTTAAACCCTTACCTTCTGTCTTGGAGTCAATACTGTGTAAGGGCTAGGCAATGGGGGTCAAGTGACTTGCCCAGGGTCACACAGCTAGGAAGTGGCTGAGTGAGGCCGGATTTGAACCTAGGATCTCCCGTCTCTAGGCCTGGTTCTCAATCCACTGAGCTACCCAGCTGCCCCCCTGCCCTTCATTTTTAAAGAGGATCAATGACCTCAAGGGTGATATCTTGACTTACATGTGAATTGGATTTAAGTGAGGCAGAGTAGGACAAAGTCATCAGCCTCTCACTCTCTTTCAGAGTCATTGAAGTCCAATGGCAAGACAAGTCAAGAGCACTGATGGTGGCTTCTTTGATGTCTGACCAAGCTCTAAGCACTCTACAGCACCTGCTTCAGCCACCTTTGTGGCCATTGGAAGAAGTTGTTCTCATTTGCCCTCATCATGAGGTATCTCACATGTTTGGGCTAGACACCCACCTAACTCATGGCCAGGTTTGAGGTCCATCATTTATCCTCAACCTGATTTAGCCTGTTTGCTGAGACAACTTTTACCAGGTGTGACCACTGTGTATGCTATGGCTTCTTGGAACCACAGGTGAGAGCTGAATGCCACTTAGATACCAAAGGATAACAAACCCTCACGCCAGAAGTAGTAGTTCTCCCAGAACACTCCATAAACCTCTCAAAGTGGAACCCTAGGATTTAAATCTAGGTCTTCTCACTCTGAAACCAGTAACCTTTCCCCCATGCACCTTCCTTTCTAGTGAAAGACACCTCTTATCCAAGAGGTCTCCATCTGGTTCCTTTAACATCCCAGAATCCCCACTGTAGGTATTACTTTGTCTTTTTGCTACATGAGCAGACTTATTTCTAAGCAGTGGTGCATGACTCCTTGATATCCTAAAAAAGTTAAACTTTTCTTTCCTTCTAAACTTGCTCATCTTCCTGACTTGACTATTCCTGTCAATTGCCCCATCATTCACCAAGTTTCCCATGATGCCTTTGACTCTTCCATCACCCTCACTCTCCTGACCAATTAATTTCACTTTTGGCAATACCTCTCACGTCCATTCCTTCCCCTCTAGTCTCATTTCTACCACTCTGCTATAGGTTGTCTACTGTATTATAGCAGACCCTACTATATTATTGTCTGCTTTCCTGACTTCTTGGACCAGTGCATTAAATTGTTTTGATTTCCATGGCCAGAAATGTATATCTCTTTCTATACCTTGTGTCCAATACTTCTCTGTCAGGAAGCAGATAATGTGCTTCATCATAGATCCTCCAGAGACATGGTTGCTCTTTGGATTCACCAGAGTTCCTTATATCTTTCAAAGTTATTTTTATTTACAACATTGTTGTCATTGGATTAGGTATAAATTATTCTTCTCGTTCTTCTCTCTTCCCCCCATCTCAGTACAAATACCCAGGATTTCTCTGAAATCATATCTTTTTTTTTCATTTCTTACATTTCAATAATATTCCATTACACTCAAATACCAAATACCACAATTTGTTCAGCCATTCCTTAATTATCCAAGAGGCAATCTAAGGTACCACAATGCCCCCTTAAATGCTTATTCTTTTCTTTTTCCTTTTAATCTCCCTTCCAGGACCAGGAAGGAAGTTTCTTTTCTTTGTGACTACTCTCTTCTCAGTACTATCCTTCCTGTTAACATCCTCTCCTCCAATTCTTGTTTGCTTCTACTCTTTACCCTCATCGCTCCCTTCTCCTTCAATGCATCTTTATTATGTGATCACACCACTCCTCTGCTGAAAAAATCTTCAGTAGTTTCTTTTCCCTTTCAACCAAGAGGGTGAAATTGCAAAAATTGGTCAGTCTAGGTCTGACATCAAATAGAATAGGCTGCCTCAGAATGTGGGTGGGGGGCAGGAGGAGAGGGTGTTTCCCTTCACTAGAAATCTTCAAGGAAAGAATGGATGATTACTTTTCAGGCATGTTGTAGTAGGAATTCTTGTGCAGGTTAGGAGGTTTATGAGGTTCTTTCCAGTTATGAATACAGGAGATTTGGCTCCTTTTCAAATAATTACTGGGGAAGAGTGAAGAAACAGAAAGATATGAAAGCTTAATGCAACATCTGAGGCTTAATAGTGGCAATGCCAACTGTTAGTCACAGAGTTCAGCATCCTTTAAAATGGCTTGCCTTGCTTGATGACTGCTGGCATGTGTTGGTCCTTTCTGGGTTTCACAATGACCGACCATTTTCTTTTCAAGACTGTAATTGAGAGATCCTCCCCATAGGCTCCAGTACGCTTAAATCAGACTTTTCAATAATAGTACAGTTCTGATGCAACCCAATTCCAAATTAAGGAGTTCAGGCTCCTGTTTATACTTTTATACCTCTTTTCACTCAACATTATCAGCTAGGTGGCACACTAGACCTAAACAGAAAGACTGATCTCTATGAGTTCTAATCTGGCCTCAGACACTAGTTAGCTTTGTGACCCTGAGTAAGACATCCAATCCTTTTTGCCTTAGTTTCCTCATCTGTAAAATGAACTGGAGAAGGAAATGGCAAACCACTCTAGTATCTTTGCCAAGAAAATCCCAAATGGGGTCATGAAGAATCACACATGACTGACTGAAAAAGGACTGAACAAAAGTTGATCACACAAGGGAACTTTGTCACCATCTTTCTATCAATTCCATTCTTGTACAATCATATTTGCTTCTAGCATACATAGTGAGATATACACAGTAAATGGACAATGAGTTGGACCCAGAATTGAATAGGAGGGAGGGGAATTGGGCTGGGTTGCTTTTAGGAAATTGCAAAGTCCTGCCAACTAACCCCAAACTTCTCCCTAAAGCAAAAGTCTACCTTCCTAAAACTAGTATTGTGGCCAATGTACTGGTTATGAAGAGACCACAACATTTAACAAGGAATCATGAAGGAGAAGCAGAGTAAATGATGTCATTAAAAATGTATGAACCCCAAAGGAGGTAGGCTGGTTATGTGGGAAGACCAAGGAGTAAGTGATGGACAGCAATGGACTCTGTTGGTATACTCAAAATATGAGGAGAAAACAAGGAAAGTTCCCAGTATGTTTAGCTGGATCCCTTGCAGTGAACTTAGAAGGAGGACTTGGATGGGAGACCCACAGGATGGGCAGGCATTGATTGATTATGATCTACATTATTCAATGAGATACCTACACAGAGGAGAAGGGAGAGACTAAATCCAATACCCTTTGAGATCAGAGATATGTTGGAGTATTTTGAGTATGGATTTGGCAGCTGACTAAATAGGGGTTTTAAATGTTTTGAAAGCCGTCAGACAACAAACTTATGTGATCTCCTTCATCCCACCAATTCTGCTATTCCTTCTTAGTCAAATCTGGTATGATAGAAGAAGGGGAGATGAGAAGGATGAGGAGACTGGAAGGGAGAAGCTTATATTGCCCTACTGACCTTCAGGTGGAACACTATCCCTCCCTGACTCTGGTTACTTTGCTCATCCCTCTACCAATCATTTTCTCACTGAGAGCCCCATGTGTGTATCCCACCCCATGGTCAGCATGGCTGAGTGAAGAGAATGATACAACTGGGGTCAGATGCCTGAGATTTAAATCCTGGCTGTGACACTTACTATTGGAACAAACTGTTAAACCTGGGCAGTCCTTGGTGTCTTCATTTCTAACGTGATAATAATACTGATCCTTGCACTGTCACTGATACTTGCACTGTCTTTCCCAAAGCTATTGTGAAGAGAGTAAACCTTAAAGCACGATATAAACATTAGTAAGTATCAACAGCATCCGCATCGAAATGCTTATATGTGCCAATTGCCAAGAGCCTTTACCAGCTAGAGGGATATTCTTAGCCAGAAAGATACCTAAAGAGGGTAAAAACTTTTAAATTTTATACCAACACAGATATGTTTATGGTGTTAACTTATATTTGCTTTGCTGCTTTTCATTTGATCACAGTTGTTTAATTTGGTTTTAAGTGCCCCTTTGTGGTGGGTTCCGATCCATAACTAGCATGGGCTGAGCAGGGCTTTGTCCAGTGGATGACATCTGGAGGGGTGGAGAAGCACATTTCCTTCCCAGGGTGACTGGTGTTCCCTTACTTCATGTCTTATCTCACAGTCTCTCCCAGGTTGGCCCCCCTGATACTGTTATGCCCCTCTCTAAGGGTCTACTTTCTTCTTGTCCCACCTCCACAATCTCTCCGCTGACGTGCACATTGGACTTTCTGGGGATTCGGCTGCTCGGTCTTACTGTGAGACGGTAGCCACAGTTAGATTGTCCTCTGCACTGCTGCTGTCTACCTCCTCCCTCTCCAGCTCACATATACCATCACCCCTTTGCCCCAGGAAAAAGAATTCCTGGTTATGACTCTGGGTGGCTTATGAATTTAATTCTAATTTAGAGAGAAGCAGATAGAGACTTGCCTCGGGGGAGACAGACATTAGTAGCAGAATCACTGAATATGAAGGCATAGGTGACATTAGAACTGGAGCTTTCATCTGTACTTCCTAATACTGGGATAGCCGAGAAAGGGAATGAATGACCCTTCTGTTGCTGAGCGGCGCACACAAGCTAGGCCATTCCACCACAGAGCCAGCCTCATTCCATGGCTGTTCTCAAGTGCCCAATGACTCCCCTTCCACCCCATGATGAGTCTCTCCCCTTCCTGCCATTTCTGACTCCTGAGTTTAAGATAGAGACCAGATGGATTCAAAAGCAGTAGCCACGACTGCTCGGGCATGGATTCGGATCACCCTTTCAGAGCTAACCCATCTGAAGTCTGTGTGGCTATTGCTTGAGAACCCTTGGTGTGTAAGTGTTCCAAAGTCTCTCCATTGGGTGTCCCATTGGCCATGAGTTTGCAGCAGGCATGAGTCACTTCTCTCATGGGGAAGAACTAAGGAGGGCTGGGGAAGAGAGGATGGGAAGGGGGGGGCAAACAAGTCCTGGTCACCCAACATTATACATATTTCTGTTCCAATTCAATAGCTTGTGGTAAGCAGAGTACATCCCCCCACTGTCTTCTGTCTGTCTGCCCTCCTTCCTCCCTCCTGCCTCAGAGAGCTGCTGTTTGTCAGGAAGGAGGAGTTAGACTATTCTGGAATAGGGAAATGGCATTTGATAGTGTAAGTGGTATTATTTCATAATGGTAGTTATTATTTGTAATTATCCTCCTCGAGCGGCAATGCAGTGCACTTTATCATTTTCGGGAGGGGAGGCCTTTAAATTTCTATTTTATTCATATGCAATCTAGGCTGACAAGAAGGAGCAGTGGGGGAAAAGACAATGAGAACACTGGCTTAAAAGGCTATTTTTTCCTTCGAGGCAGACAAGGCATCCGTTAGGAGCGCATTGGATGGTAGTGCACGTCTCTTCGTTCTGAGGTCGGGACTGACAGAGCAGATGGAGATTGGGGCAGGAGGTTGGGCTTTGTCACTGTGCCTGTAATCAAGGATGGAGCTGCTTGATGGGAAACTGCACCCTGTGTTTTTAAATAACTTCAATAATTATATAGCAGCAATTAGTATAGGTAGGCACACAAGAAAGTATAAAATGAGAGTAAATAAATATACCGGCAGCCACATCAAACCCAAACTGCTGTGGAAGTGCTAATTAATTACATAAGCTGGCATTCAGGATGCTCTCTGTGCCTTTTTCATATTTGAGAAAATATAGGTAGGCAGCACAACCAAAGAATCAGCGAGTCAGAGAATTGTGGGACTAAAAGGAAACCCGAGGCTTGGCTAGCCCAACTGGAAAGTGACGAGAGCTTCTCCATCATTCACTCAGCCCAGGCACCATCTTTGGCATGAAGCCCATCCTGATCCCCCAACTGCTAGTGCTTTCTCTCCCAAAGCACTGTGTGTATATTTGTTGTCTGGACGCATATACATATCTTTATATTTATACAGTATATATATATATATATATATATATATATATATATATATATATATATATTCTAGAGGAGCCTATTCATTGGCTGAGAACACTAGCTCCTTGTGAGAAGGGATCATTTCACTCTTCGTACTTACATCCCAATCACTAAGTGCTGTGTCTGTGTTTAAGCTTAGTTGGTGTTTAGCAAATACTTGCTAATTGACCAATCGATGGAAAGTCTGCAGCTTTATGGCACTCACTACCTGTCAAAGCTGACCATTGCACTTTAGGGTAGTTCTGATTATTAAGATTTTTTTTTTCCTTTGTAAAGTGAACCAGGGTATGCTTCTTCTGCTTCTACTCCCATGCCCTGTTCCCTATACGTGGAGAGAACAAAGACTTCATTTTCTAGTAGAATGAATAAATGTTGGTTCTGCCTTCAGTCAGCGGACCTGAATTCAAATCCTAGTTCTGCTACTTACTACCTGTATAGCCTTGGACAAATTACTTAGGCTTTGGGGGTCTCCATTTTCACCGCTGTAAAATGAGGAGGATTGGACTAGGTTGCCAGAGTCTAAATCTTTAAGCTCTAAATATGTAATCTGAATCTCTCCTCTATGCAACAGTTTCAAAAACCTGAAGTTATTATGTCTCCTCTATATCTTTTCTTCTACAGGCTTTGTTGATGCTGTTGTCGTTCGATCATTTCAGGCATCCCCATTTGCAGTTTTCTTGGCAAAGAGAGTGGAGTGATTTACCATTTCCTTCTCCAACTCATTTTACAGATGAGAAAACAGAAGCAAGGAGGGTTAAGTGACTTGCCAAGGGTCACCCAGCTAGTAAATATCTAAAGCTGGATATGAACTCAGGCCCTCATGATTCCAGGTCTGGTGCTCTATCGACTGAGCCACCTAGCTGCCTCATTCCACATGCTACACATTCCAAACTGCTTCAAATGATCTTTACAAAGGATTGGTTTTAATCCCTTTACCATCCTAATTATCTCCCTCAAAAATACCCCAGGTTTGTTCTACATTGAAATAGCATCCTGCTAGGGTAAATGTGAATGAAAATCATCAGATCACAGATCAAGAACTAGGAATTATCTCAAAGGCCATCTTAATCCATCCCCTTCATTTTATTTTTTAATGGGCAAAAATCTACTTTCTCTCCCTCCCACCTTTTCTCCCCTGCCCCATTTGAAGGGAGGCAAAGTGACCTAAAAACCTGTCACAAATACATTCAAGCAAGACAAATTCCTGAACTGACTACATAAAAAAAAAATGGATGTCTCATTCCATACCTACCTTAAATCTATCACATCTCCATCAGGAAGTAGGCAACATACTCCATCATCAGTTCATGGAAACGTGGTTGATCATTCTGTTGAGCAGAGTCCCTAAATCTTACAAAGTTTATCTTTACAATGTTCTCGTGATGGTACAAATTGTTCTTCACTTTGCATCAGCTCATACATATTTTCTCAGATTTCATTTCTTACAGAACAATAGTATTCCAGTACATTCATAGATCAGATTTTTTTTGGTACTCCTCAACTGATGTGCATCCCCTTACTTTCCAGTTCTTTGCCTCTTCAAAAAAGAGATGCTATAATTGAATTTGTATATATAAGTCTTTTTCTGCTTTCTCTGAACTCATTGGTAATCTCTTCATTTTAAAGATGAGCATACTAAAATCCAAAAAGCTCATGTGATTTGTCTCAGGTCACACAGGTAGAAAGCATCAGAGGCAAGATTTGAACCCATATCCTAAGTTTCCAGGAAAGCAGAGTTCCCTGTTCTACTCTTCCTTCTACTGATTCTTGGAATCTACTGAAATCATGTTATACATTCTGACTAGGAAGTGTCTAGTAAAAGTTTTTCTGCCAGAGATTTACTCTCCAGTCCTATATATTCATAATACTGAGTGACCAAACCTTCTCTTTATCTCCTCATGTACCTGTTCCCCAATCCCAGTACCCTTTCTTTGGTGTCACAAGGAATGACAAAACTTAAAAATGGTTTCTTAAAGTTATCTGTTATGCAAGAGCAAAGCTGTGCTGATTTCCTTGGTTTTCTAATCTGCAGGGAAGGGCAAGCTGGTAAATGCTTGCTGTGGGCTGGTAGACTTGGGTGCTTATTTGCAAGGCTAGTAGAGAATTAAGCCCATGTGCATTGTAATCCTTTTTCAGTAGATACATATGAAATGACTCATCTGCTTAGAAAGCTAGTGGTGGAGGGAAAATCCTTATTCAGGGCAGTGACTTCTGAAATAAATGATGACATAGGACACCCAAGGTGAGAGATCTGGTTGATGATGCCCAGTTCTATTCCACAATAATCACATGCTGTTGTCACATTTTTTTCAATTTCACCAGTTGCATTTTGAATGCTGTTAGCTATCCCTAGCCAGAAGAGGGCTTGGAGATCTCCTTTTGCAGTGCTACAGTCCTGCTGTGTTGGGACTTTTCTAAGCACTTGACTTCTACTCAAGTTCTGCTGATTTGCATGTTATTTGCATAAAATTGCATACTGAGTTCAGAAGGCTCTGAATCCAAGTATGCACAATTAAATTAAATTAATTAAATTGGTATGACCCCCCCCTTCCCGCAATTGTGTTCAAATCCAATATTTCAGGCGGATGTGTGTGAAATACATAATGTATTTTTTAGCTAGTTAATCACACCCCTAATTAGAAGCTAGAAATGAAGCCACAAGTATGTTGATGGCTACCTTCCCTTTCAATATACTCCCTGCTTTTCCTAAGAGGTCAAGGGAATCTGTTTTTAAAATAACAGCTATTTACAAGTGCTTATGACGTGCAAAGTGCCACCTCATATTGAGCTATTACTATGAATGTTTTTACCTAGGGCAGTTTTCTGGGGTATTTTCAGGGGGTAGAGAGGAGTTGGGACAAGTGGCAAGAGCTGGGGAAAAGCAGAGCCTGGATGCCACTGATGGTAGAAAGAAGAACCAGCCCTCTCTCTCTGGCCTCAGAGTGAGGACCAGATACCCTCTTCCTCTTGCATTTATTGTTGCTCACTCCTTCCAGTTGTACCTGGCTCATCATGATCCCATTTGGGGTTTTCTTGACAAAGATACTGAAGTGGTTTGCCATTTCCTTTTTCTCTTGTACTACAGCCCCTTCTATCCCAGGTGGTGGCCTAGAGGGCCAGAACTTGGGGATGAGAGAGGAGAAGCACACAGGACCCACACACATAGCACCAATACTACCAGCACCATCTTGGCATCCTGAGGGATGTTCTGTGCTAGTTATGCCCTAGAACTAAATAGTGAGGATGAAAAACAAAATGGCACAGCTCCTGCCCTAACGGAGATTATAGCCTGTTGGGAGCTGGGAATGGAAGAGTAAAGAAGAGATAGGGCATGGATATAAATGAGTGATAAGGCAAAGGCAAAGTCTAGCACTTGAGTAAGTACTATAAGAAATGCAAAGAGGGAAAGATCACTTTGAGCTATTTGAATCAGAAAAGTTTCTGGAAGTTTTCTTGCCCTTAAAGGGATGGCACATAAGTGAATGTGGCCTATAAGAAGGCATAAAGTCCAAGGGGAAAGTTTGCTATCAGGGAACAATACATATTTCAAGGACTGGGAAATAGAGGAAAGTAAAGCCAGAGCAGGCTATGTTACTGGAGACTTTAATAATTCTAACTGTTATATTTGATGCCTCTCAATAACCCCTTGTTGAGGTAGGTGCTACAGATATTCTTTTCCTCATTTTACAAATTAGGAAATAAAGCTATGAGAAGTTAACTAATTTGCCCAAGATTACATTGCTAGTGAAAAAATTGGAATTTGAATCCAAGTTTCCTCCCTCCAGGGACTGCTTCATCCATTATGCCATGTTTGGCTTAACTCAGGCTAAGAGTAATGGGTGGAGATTCCCTAAGTGATAGGCAAAGGATTTTGTATTTTGTCTCATTGGCAAGAGGGAGCCACTTCAAGGTTCTGAGCAGGAGAGTTAAACGCTGAGAACTATTCATTAGGAAAATTAGTTTACTGTTTTTCCTCTTCTGTTTTCAAAGAAAACCAGTGCCATCGTGGAGTAATGTCTTGACTTGTGCATGAATTGGATTTAAATGACTCAGAGTTGCAAATAGTCATCAGCCTCACTCTCATTCAGAACCATCAAATTCAAGTGGCAAGATTAAGTCAGGATGACTGACAATGGTCTGGGATATAGTGGATAACCAAGGCATCTCCGATGTCTAACCAAGGTCTAAGTATTCCAGAGCGTAGCCTTTATGGCCAGTGGAACAAATTGTTCTCATCTGCCTGGGGAAGTTCCCAGATGCCTAAGGGAGACATTCCCCAGCTCACCAATGGATTTAAGACCTGTCAGTTACTCTCAACCTGGTTAGTCTACAGAAAAAGTTTGATTTATCAGGATGTGACCATTGCACATGCTACAGGTTCTTGGAGCCACAAATGAGAGTTGAGTGCAAGGTGGACAACACAGGTGGATGAGAAGCCCCGAAAAGGGTTCAGCAAGTCCTCACACCAGAGATGCTAGTCCTCCCTGAACGCCCCATATCAGCAGCTATATGAAGGTAGAAAATGTCTGAGACAAGATTTTTTTCCCATTAAAAAGTTTAATTCCCTGAATTTGTGAAAACAACAACAATGACTCAGTAATGACCTTTGTGGTCATCCCCATTAAAGCCACCACCATTTTGCTCCTTTCCATTTAGTGATCCAAATCATAGTCATCCTCATAATTGCCCCTTGATGTCCTCTTCATCTTCTTCTTCAATGAAATGTTAATCATGACAGAAGAAACATCATTGCTTAATGTTGTTTCATGAGAAATTAGCATTTTTAACATCTTCAGGTCACCACACAGATTTTGGGGGGGGGGAGGGGATGAAAAACCTTTCCAGAGATACATAAAAAATATTTTTAATACAGAATGGTTCAGAAATCTGGAAAGCAGAAGGGATGGGAGACATATAGAACAGTTTGAAGATTCTTACAATAGTCCAAGGCAATAAGGACCTCTTCTAGAGTGGCAGCTGTGTGGATAGGAAAAGAGGATAAACACAAGTTCAGGAGGCATAGGGACCTTGAATTTAAATAGAGTTTTTCATTTTCCAAAATACCTTCAAATAGAATTAAAGCCTGGAGATAGAATTGTAGAGTGGTAGTATAAGTAAAGACTTCAAAGATATTCAATTCTCATGTCACTGATGGGGAGACTAAAACACAGAATGGTTAAGGGATTTAGAATCAAAGAATTCGAGGGTGGTTTTGTTATGTCAGACTGATAATCAGCCTCAATTTCCATTTACCAGTCCAAGGACTACTCTCCAAGGCTAATCAGAGCACTTAGGATCACTTCCACATGTCAGTCATTCAAATACTTAAAGACAGCTATAATGTCACCCCTCTTAGGTAAGTCTTCTCTTTTCCAGGCTAAACAAGCTTAGTTCTTTCCATCAGGCCACTCGTAGAGTAGTTTTGCCTTCCTCTCGACACATTTCTTCTTGTCAATGACCTGCCTAAATGTGGCAATTAGAACTGAACACTAATCTTTAGGCATGATCTGACAAGGGCAAGGGGCAGTAGTCCTATCACTTATCTTGGTCTGGACCATAGGCTTCCAATATACTTTCCCATTGACCTCAACCATTTAGAATCCTTTGTTATTGTTCAGTCATTTTTCAGTTGTATCCAACTCTTCATGACACTGTTGTAGTCTTCTTGGAAAAGATCCTGGAATGGTTTGCTGTTGCCTTTTTTAGAGATGAAGAAATTGAGGCAAGCAAGGTTAAGTGACTTGCCTACAGTCACACAGGTAGTCAGTGTCTGAGACTGGATTTGAATTTAAAAAGATGAATCTTCCTGACTCTACTTTGCCACCTAGCTGCCCCACTTTCTTCAAATCACAAGTCATTTGAGTATACATTCATTCACTAACAAGGGCTTATTATAGGCTAACTTAGTTGTTATTTCCTACAGATAAATCTTTTTTTTTAAATTTCCCTTGATTGTTAATGATGTCTTCTTCCTCAAATTATTTTATACTTAGATGTCTATGCAAGTGTTATATCCTCTCTTCCCTATTACATTGTAAATTATCTGAAGGCAGTTTCTTTTTTTGCTTTGTCTTTTTATCCACCCCATGTAGCATAATGCCTTGTACATACTGAGCTCCAATAGATCTTTGTGTTAGCATACTGATGCTTACCTTGTCATCTCTGCACTTGGGGAGACTGAGGCTGGATGAACCCTTGAGCTAAGGAGTTCTTAATAGCACTGAGCTTAGCTGATGAGGTGTCTACACTAAGTCTAACATCACTATTATGTTATGTTATGAAATTATGGTTGAGATTGAAAAAAAATCTAAATTTAAGTGGTCGTCAAAGGAAATCCCAAATAATAAAATACCTGACAAATTTTATGGTGATTTAATTGATATAGTAGAGAAAATTTTAAGAAGAAGGAGGAAGGAGGGGGCTAGTACCGGGCAGGAAGATAGGAGATCTAGAAAGTAATGTTTTGAGTGTGAAGGAGGAAGGAATCAGCCTGACCTCCAAAGAGGCTTAGCTAAGATGCCCAAACCTGAAATCAGCTCCAGGGCAAACTCACCACCCAACACTCCAAGATGTTGGAATGCTTAGCATGCTGCCAGCCAGAGTTGTCTCTCCAGGGAAAGAGAGAGAGGCAGCCCTTGACATGCCTTATATGGACGTTTATACATCACTTTTCTGCATCTCATCTGTACCAATGCTTAGCTTGACTTAGGACAGACCAGAGGTCTGTCCTTTTTTTTTTTTTTTTTGCACATGTCTGTTGAAGGCCATCTCCTCAGATAATTAAATCTTGAGTTTGATGCAGACCTTTCAAAATCTTGTTAAACTGAGTAAGGTGGAGAATGTGGGTTTTCCAAGACCTGATTCTGTTATTCCAAGTATCTCCATTGTTATTGATCAGGAAATAGCTAAATCAGATCTTCTAAAGAATGGTCTGATTAGGGTGGAATCGTTTTAAAATTCACACTATCGTGAGCCCCAGGGGACCCATGAGAATTCCAGATTGCCTAAGGAAGTCATGGGGCTCAATGGACAGAGAGCCAGGTCCTGGAATCAGGAGAATCAGGATTCCAATCAAATCTCAGATACTTCCTACCTGTGTGACCCTGGCCTTGCTCCCTGTCTCTGTATAGAAGTGGCTCTATTTCCTGATTTTCCCAACTGGGTGCTCTCCCTGAATTCCTGTGATCATGTCATCAACAAAAGGACTTAAGGGAAGCAGTTTGAACTGTAAGGCCAGTTTTTAGGGGCATCAGCCTGAAGAGACAGGCCCACCAGCTCTGAAGGTCAGAACTTTCTTCCTCTCACTATCTACTGCTAAGACTTTAAAATTAAGGTAGCTAGCACAGATTAGCATAGACAGGAATAACAGAAACCCTCCACCAGCCTGTGAGGCCTGGCCTCAGCTCAAAAGCTGAGAGAGACTCAAACCTCATCTAGGAAAATCCCTCTTCTCTCTTCCCTGATACCTCTCCAATCCAAACTTGTTATTAAAATTAATCTGTATTTGAATATCGCATTCAGATAAGAGGACTATCTTTTCAGAGGACATAGAGGGAGCTGAACCTCAGGACAGCCAGTCAACTATAAACAGTCCTTATTGGACCCCTGCTAGGTGACTAAGTCTGGGGGGAGGCTTGTCCCTCAGAAGGGTCCGTGCTTACCTGCTCTGGGATATCTGCAACATCATTCTACAGAGAAGACATCCCTCAGGCTATCATAAGTGGCCCATTTCTCAGGAACCCCATTTTTCAAAAATAACCTCTCAGCAGGGGGCATCTCTCTCCTTTTACTTCACTGACAGCCATATTTCCTCTTTCCCTTCAACTCCTCATTTCTCTGCTACAAAACCTTCCATATCCCCTGTTTTAATATCCCACCCTATTTTCCCAATAAATATTACAGGAAGGAAGGAAGGAAGGAAGGAAGGAAGGAAGGAAGGAAGGAAGGAAGGAAGGAAGGAAGGAAGGGAGGGAGGGAGGAAGGAAGGAAGGAAGAAAGGAAGGAAGGAAGGAAGGAAGGAAGGGAGGGAGGGAGGGAGGGAGGGAGGGAGGGAGGGAGGAAGGAAGGAAGGGAGGGAGGGAGGGAGGAAGGAAGGGAGGGAGGGAGGGAGGGAGGGAGGGAGGGAGGGAGGGAGGGAGGAAGGAAGGAAGGAAGGGAGGGAGGGAGGGAGGGAGGGAGGGAGGAAAGAAGGAAGGAAGGAAGGGAGGGAGGGAGGGAGGGAGGGAGGGAGGGAGGGAAGAAGGAAGGAAGGAAAGAAGGAAGGAAGGAAGGAAGGAAGGAAGGAAGGAAGGAAGGAAGGAAGGAAGGAAGGAAGGAAGGAAGGAAGGAAGGAAGGAAGGAAGGAAGGAAGGAAGGAAGGAAGGAAGGAAGGAAGGAAGGAAGGAAGGAAGGAAGGAAAGAACAAAGAAACAGTGGGAGTGGCCAATGTATTTCTAGCCTGGTTGAGAGAGGGAGATCTAGTTAATGAATACATAAATGAACAAATGCAGCTTAAGATTACATTAGCTTTCGTGGGCTATATATCACAGTATTGATACATATTAAGCTTGTAGTCCATAAAAATCATAAGATTTTTTTTGTATGAACTTCTATGCAGCCATGTCTTCCTCAATCTATACATATTTAGTTAATTTTTTCCAATATTTTTTATTTTTTTCAGTCACATATAGAAATTATTTTTGTCAGTTTTTTGACATTATAGAATTCCAGTTTTCTCTGCCCCAACCCCACCCTTTTTTAAACCCTTACCTTCCATCTGAGAATCAATATTGGGTATTCGTTCTAAGACAGAAGGGTGGTAAGGATTAGGCAATGGAGGATAAGTGACTTGCCCAGGGTCACACAGCTAGGAAGTGTCTGAGACCAGATTTGAATCCCTGGGCCTGAATCTCAATCCACTGACCCACTCAGCTTCACCCCAATCCCCCTTTACAGGCAGTGAATAGTCTGATATAGGTCCTATCCATACTTTCATGTAGCACATGTTTCCATATTGCTCATGTCATTGTGGAAGACATATATCACACATGCAATACAAATCTCATGAATGATGTAAGTGGGGAGATGGAATGCTTTGATCTGCACTCAGGCTCCAACAGTTCTTTCTTTGACTGAGGTTAGCATTCTTCATTACAAATCCCTTGTGGTTGTCTTGGAAACTTGCTTTGCTGATAATGATTTAGACCTTCACAGTTGATCATTGTATAATATCCGTTACTGTATATATTGTTCTCCTGGTTCTGTTCACTTTACTTAGCATCAGTTCATATAAGTCTTTCCAAGCTTTTCTGAATTCATCATGTACATTTTTCCTTATAGTGTAATAGTATTCCATTACAACTATACATTGCAACTTGGTACAAAGACAAACAACTATACATCCCAAATGATGAAAAAACCCTCAGTTTCCAATTCTTTGCCACTACAAAAAGAACTGCTAAAAATATTTTGGCAAAAATAGGCCCTTTTCCTTTATATCTGATCTCTTTGAGATAGAGACTCAGAAGTTATATTGCTGGGTCAAAGGGTATGCATAATTTTGCAGCCTTTTGAAACTAGTCCCATATTGCTCTCCAGAATGATTATATAAGTTCATGGTTCCACCAACAATGTATTGGTGATCCAATTTTCCCACATCCCCTCTAACACTTAACATCTTCTTTTTTGGTCATGTTGGCAAATCTAGTAGGTATGTATTTAATAGTCTGCTTTTATATGTTCAAATGTGAGGTTTTTAGGTGGTCAATTTTTGTGAAAGTTCCAGTACTCCTGAGAAAATATGTATTCCTTTCTATTTCCATCTAGTTTTCTTCAAAGTTCAATTATATCTTGTTTTTCTAAAGTTCTATTTACCCCCTTAACTTCATCCTTTTTTATTTTGGTTGGATTTATCTACTTTTGAGAGAGAAAGGTGAATCATCAGTAATGTCTTACTATCTCTTTCATCCCAAACTTTAGGAATCTGGATGCTATGTCATTTGGTACATATATGTTTAATATTTCTATTTTTTGTTGTTATCTGTGGTGCCTTTTATCATGATGTAATTTCCTTTCTTAACTCTTCTGATTAGATCAATTTTTACTTTTCCTTGTCTGAGATCATGATTGCTACCTACCCCTGCTTTTTTACTTTAGCAGAGGCATGAAAGATTTTGTTCCAGCCATATTCAGCACCCTGTGTTATCTGTTCCTCTGTTGTTTCAAGGACTAGGCTAGTCCCGGCTCTGCTGCTTCCTTGCCTCTGCCAAGTAGCTTAGGCTGGGCAGATCCCTTACTCTATGCTCTGTTGCCTCAGGCCCTCTGCTGACACATGGGTATGTGAGTTTCCTGCACTTCAACTTGTCCCCTTCTCTGCTCTCTCATGGCCTCAGGGCTCTGCTACCATGTGGGAGTGCAGAGTTTCCTACCTTCTTGCCTTCTATACCTGTGTAGCATGACTCAGGTTGGGCTCCTACCTGTTTTGCAGCTTCGTTGAATCTAGCAGAGTTCCAACATGCTGGGCTGCTCCAAATTCTGCCAATTCTCACAGATGTTGTGCTGCTTGGATTACTGTTTCTTCTTACCCCAGTGAGACTTATTCCTCCAGTTTTCCTTTGTTTTGAGGAAGTTTTTCCTCATGTTGCATGCATGCATGCATGTGTGTGTGCACGTGTGTGTGTGTGTGTGTGTGTGTGTGTGTGTGTGTGTGTGTAGAGACTGGGGTAGTGGAGCACCCTTCACTCCACCGTCTTAGCTCCCAGTTATCTTAGTTAACTTTTTTAATCCAAGTACCCAACTATTCAGATGGATCAATGATCTCATATATATGGGAAGTCAACCCAATAATGCATTATCAGCCCTTTCAGGCCAGTCTAACCTATAAGACTTTTAACCATGTCTTCCCATAAGTTTATCAAAGATGATCCATCCAACATGCTGGAGGTCTGCTTTGAGTTCTCCCACCATCAATAGGATACTGTGTTAGGGACAATTCTACCTATCTATCAATCAACCAGCAAGTATTTATGAAGTACTGAATATGTGCCACACACTCTACTAGGCTACGGTTAAAAAGAAAGGTAACTTTAAAGAGGATTCTTGATGTTATTGAGTCATTTCAGTCATGTCTGATTCTTTGTTACCTCATTTGGGGTCTTCTCAGCAGAGAGAGTGAAATGGTTTTCCATTTCCTTCTCCAGTTCATTTTACACATGAGGAACCTGAGACAAACAGGGTTAAATGACTTGCCCAGGGAAGGTCTCATCGTAAATGTCTGAGGCCAAATTTGAACGTACGTCTTCTTGACTCCAGGCCCAGCATTCTATCCACTGCATGATCTTGCTACCTTTCATTCTATTCCTGAGCAATTGATATTGGTTTTTTTCATAGATGAAAGACAATATAGAATATGGCGGGCTTAACAAACCCAACATCTACTAACTCTGGCATTCATTCTTTCCTTTCCACTAATATTGCTGCCACCTTGATGCATGCCATCATTGCACTGAATTATCATCACAGTGTTCTAGATGGCCTCCCTGTCCCGGAACTTTTCTGTTCTCCAATCCCTTCTTCCTTACTGCTAAAATGATTTTCCTAAAATATGATTCTTAGTATATCCTCTGCTCAAAATCCCTCAGTGGCTCTACTGCCTATAGGTCAAAGAACCCACAATGAATGGTAACATATTCACTGGCCCTGTGGTTAACTCTCTATCTGGCTGACTCGATTTCTCTCCCCCTGTGTCTGACATCTTTCCACTACAGAAAAACCTCATCCTTGAGCTCTAGTCTCTAGAGAGGTAACTCTTTAACCTAGACAGTCAGTTCATGGAGGTCCCAGACATACACACTTTATTCTTTTCTCAACTCATCAATTCACTATCTAGACTGCTCCATCTCTTCAACTTGACCCAAAGTGAGTACCATTCTCCACCCTTTCCTTATCTCCCCACCTCCAGATTTCCAGCTCCCCTTCATGGTTTGTCATCTCCTAATGGAATGTAAGTTCCTTAAGAGTAAAGAGTATTTTGCTTGCTTGCCTGGAATACTCTCCCTCTTCTACCTTGCTTACTGATCTCTATGGGTCTCAACTAAAATCCCTCCCTCTTACAAGAAGCCTTCCCAAACCCTTCTTAATTCTAGTGACTTTTATGTAATGTTTACCTCCTATTTATCCTATGTATATATATATGTGTGTGTGTGTATATAGATATATAGATATATGTACATGTTTTCTCTCTTTATTTGACTGTAAGCTCTTAAAAGCCAGGGACTTTTTTGTCTCTCTGCATCTCCAGCACTTAATGGACAGGTAGGTAGCACAGTGTTTAGAGCACTGGACTTGGAATCAGGAAGAACTGAATGTAAATTCAGTCTCAGACACTTACTAGCTATGTGATTCTCAGCAAGTCATTAAACTCTGTTTGCCTCACTTTCCTCATTTATAAAATTAGTTGGAGAAGGAAATGGCAAATCACTTCAGTATCTTTGCCAAGAAAACTCCAAATGGGATCATGAAGAGTTGGAACATGACTGAACAACAACAAATCCCCAGCACATAGTATGCACTTAATAAGTGTTTTATTGATTGACTGATTGATTGACTTTTTGTCAGTACTTCCCAGTACTTGGCACTATATCAGGTGAACAGTAGGTACTGGATAAATTATCTATCCATCCATCTATCCATCCATCTATCTATCCATCCATCCATCCATCCATCCATCCATCCATCCATCCATCGATCTATCTATCTATCCATCTATCTATCTATCTATCTATCTATCCATCTATTTCTTTCTCCATAACATCCTTTAAAGTCTAGAGACTGGTTTGGAAGGGCCAATGTTAAATCAGGAATTCAGGCCATGAATAAACTTCGACCCATTTCTTCTTTGCATTAGCTCATGAACACCTGTGAAGAGAGCATTTCTCAGAAGCTCAGTTAATGCCATGAAGCCAAGGACCCTAACCCTAATGAGAACAGGCCCAAGATCAGGAACAGAATGAGTTAGATTCTCTCCTCACTTCGCCTTCTCCCTCCTTTGCCTTCTAAACGGATGATAGTGATCACATTTCCCAAAGCATGGGTACAGAAACATAAGTAACAGCACATTGCTTTCCCAACAATCACCATCCTAGATCCCCTGAAGCTGAGAGAGCATCCATGACAAGCATCAGAGAATAAAGTTTTTCTGTACAAAAAGGTAAAATCCAGAAGCTATAATAGAAGCCACCATGCTACAATTCCACTACATTTTGGGATGAAGATTTGGAAAAGCCTAGAATTATACCCCTTCTGTTACCTTCCAGACATTCTGAGGTCTAAGTTGGTACATAATAGCCTTCAATAAATGTCATTTGGAGAAGTTAGTTTTATATATTTGGGGATTTTCTCCTTTCCCCTTACTTAACTACAGATGCAGAATTTATACAGTCAGTGGTCTGATGAAGCCTTTGCTATCAGAAGTAAAAATTTAAATGGGTAGGGGAAACTGATCAAGTGTCTTTCCCATCTGAAAACTTGTAATTCACACAGAAAGCCCTCGTTGAACTTCTGTGGTGAGTAGCTCTGATTCAGATGCTCTTTGTGAGTCATCCCTCACTCTCAGCACCTAACCAGCTCATCTTCTTTTCTAGCCAATATTTCTTTGGTAAGAAATGTTCCACCTTCATGTTTTTTTAAACCCTTACCTTCCGTTTTAGAATCAATATTTGAATTAGTTCTAAGGCAGAAGAATAAAAAGGCCTAGGCGAGGGGGGTTAATTGACTTGCCCAGGGTCACACAGCTAGCAAGAGTCTGAGACCAGATTTGGCCCCAGCTCTGGTTCTTTATCCACTGAACTGCCCAGCTGCCTTCCCACCTCTACTCTTTAGAAACCCCTTGTTGCCATTGTGTTGAATAGCTATCAGACACCTCTCCATTGCCTTCTGGGTGTCTCTTCATTTAAGTTCTCTGGAGATAGTAGTGTTCCATGGCATTCTGCCCAGCTATATAACAACTTTAAATGCATCCTAATTAAATTTCATTTCACTTGATTAAGTTCATTGTCCCAGGCTGGGAAGATCTTTTAAATGTTGATATTATTGTCCAAAGTGTTCGCTATTCACCTCCAAATCCCATTTCAAGTCTATGTCTCAAGCAAATTTGATAAATATTTATTAAAATACTTTTTGCAGTAGGAGAAAACTGGAAACAAAATAAGTGCCCATAGAATAGGAAATGGCTGGGTTAAATTTGGATATTTGAATATAATGAAATAGTTTTGTGCCATAAGAAAAGACAAGCACGAAGAATTCACAGATCCTTGGAAAGATTTGTATGAGCTAATGCCAATAGAAGTCATAAGAAACACAAGACCAGTTTATATAGTCACTCCAATAATGCAAAGTAAAATAACATTGAAGAACGTCAGAACTTCGACAAGTATAGTGGTAAATCAGGCCTATAATGAAATTATTGTTGGTATTATTGTCATTCAGTTGTCTGTCATGTCCAACTCGTTGTGGCACCATTTGGGATTTTCTTGGCAAAGGTATTGAGCAGTTACCATTTTCTTCTCTAGTTCATTTTACTAATGAGGAAACAGAGGCAAAAAGGGTTAAATGACATGCCTAAGGTCACACAGCCAATAAGAGGTTGGATTTGAACTTAGGTCTTCCTGATGATTGGCTTGGCCCTCTATCTACTGCAGCCCCTAAAATAAGAATAATATGGAATAAGGAATGTGTTTTCAAACCTGGTCAATGAGTTTGTTTTGTTTTATTTATTACAAGGAGGATCTATAGTGGGTATTGATCAGTGGGAAGTAAAGGTAATATAAAAAACAGAAAACATTTATTAAAGCAAAGAGAAGTGATAAGGTAGAGGTGAAATTTCTCCCTTGCTCTCTTGTCATTCCATAAGGAATAACCAATGAAGAGTAAGAGAGACCCAAAGCTTACTTAAGGAAGAAAGGAAAAATCCTGCCAAGGCATGAGACACCTGCCAGGGAGGAGCCTCCTCTGGCTAAAGCCACTGCTCCATCAGTTAATGATTTTTTGTCATAAAGGTCCGAAGTCACTGGTTTCTTTCCAAATGAAGCCGATGAGGAGTGAGCTGTATTGTCAGCTCTCTCAGAATCTTTTATCCTGAGTAAATCATCTCACCTCCAAACTCACAAGAGCAATAGCTTCCCATATGCCTCCCATCAAAAGAGAAAGATTCACATGTGATTCGCTAGCAGGCTTACCAAGAAGCAGGCTAAATTCACAGAGGCACAGAAATGGCCCATCAGCTCTCCTTTCCCCTGGACAGTTCCTTTACACAGCCCTGCATCCTTCTAACTTGGGCCATTTCTAAAATGGAAAAGAGAGAAATTTGGATTGTATCTGTGATTTCAGCAGGATGTAGAACCCAGAGGCGACACAACTCTTGCTACTAATCCAAATTATTAATTTCTCTGCAATTTATAGATTTTGAAATATGGATTTAGCAATTTAGAAAGCTACCTCGCTCACCGGGAGAGGAAGTGATTTGACGGAGGTCATCCTGCCATTATGTGTGAGATTCAAGACTTAAACCTAGGTCTTCTGGCTCTGTAGTCAGCTCTCTATTTATTGTGTTCAACCGATTCTCTTCTCATCTGTACAAAGGGGGGGAAATAGCTACAGGACAAACCAAACAATAACTAGGTGGGGCAGCAGATAGAACTCTGGGCTTGGAGTCAGCAAGCTTCCCAAGTTCAACTCTAGCCTCAAACACTACCCAGCTCTGTGACCCTAAATAAGTCACTTAACCCAGTTGACCTCAGTTTCCTCATCTGTCAAATAAGGAGGAAAAGGAAATGACAAACTGCTCTAGTAAAGGGAAGCCCCAAATAGGATCACAAAAAGTCCGATGCACCTGAAAATGAGTGAACAAACTCAAAAGCTTCCATTATACCATAGAAATGTGGTCCCTGCTCTCAAGAACAGTCAAGAAATGAGCATGCGAAAGTGTAATGAATTACACTAGGCAGGGTATGGGAAGTGGCAAATTGGGATCACCATTGACAAAGCTATCACAGGTGATAGAAAGATGAGGTAAATTTCAAGGTTACAGACGACAGTGCCTACCTTCATGGGGCTTACAGAGAAATGGATGACGTGATACACATGATACACAAATAGATAGGATTCAATTAAAAAAAAAACTTACCTGTAACCAAGGAATAATGTTCTAAATTGACTAAATAAACATTCAAATGGGAAAAAAATAAAGAGTTGTAGATTACACAGAAAAAAAAAATAAACTCTTACCTTCCCTCTTGGAATCAATACTGTGTATTGGTTCCAAGGCAGAAGAGTGGTAAGGGCTAGGCAATGGGGGTCAAGTGACTTGCCCAGGGTCACACAGCTGGGAAGTGGCTGAGGCCAGATTTGAACCTAGGATCTCCCATCTCTAGGCCTGGCTCTCAATCCACTGAGATACCCAGCTGCTCCCATGATTCAAATTTTTGATACATACTAAGTTCTTTAGAGGATGCAAAGTAACATTCTAGTTGAGGTTCGAGGAGGAAAGTTGTTACTAAAAGGTTTTTTAAAACTTTGCCCTTAAAAACTGACCTTTTCCTTCCTTTCCAGTCCTTTCACATCACTCCCTTTTACCATGAATTAGCAATCAGTTCCTCATACCAGGCACATCATCCACTGAGTGGGTTTTTTCACTAGCTTCCCCCATCCCACTCCATGGCTGAAATTCTCTAACTTCTCATCTCAGCCTCCTGGCTTCCCTCATTTCCTTTATTTTTCAGCCAAAATCTCACCTTTTAGGGGCAGTTAGGTGAGAAAGTAGATAGAAGACTAGTTCTGGAGTTGGGAGGACCTGGGTTCAAATTTGAGCTCAGAAACTTCCTAGTTGTGTGACCTAGACAAGTCACTTAGCCCTTGCTGCTCTTCTGTCTTAGAATTCCTCCTGACACCGAAGGCAAGGATTCAAAGACCTCAAATGAAATCTCACCCTTTGGAAGAAGCCTTTTTCTGATCTTCTGTAATGCCACTGCCATCTCTCTAAGACTCTTCCCATTGTATTCTGTATGACTTTGTACATAGTTGTTTGCAGGTTCCCATTAGTCTGTGAGCTCCTTGAGAACAGGGACTGTCCTTTTGCCTTTCTTCATATGCCTAGCACTTAACGTGATACAGTAAGTGCTCAATAAATACTTACTGACTGCTGGCTGATTGGGATATTGCTGTTATTCTTCTTCAGTGATTTCAGCCGTGTCTGACTCTTTGTGACCCCATTTGGGGTTTTCCTGGTACAGATCCTAGATCTTTGCCAAGGTTTGCCATTTCTTCTCCAGTTTATTTTGGAAATAAGGAAAGTGAGGCAAAGAGGGTTCAGTGACTTGCCCAGAATCATACAGAAAGAATGCTAGTGTCTGAGGCTGGATTGAACTGAGGAAGATGAGCCTTCCTCCTGACTCCAGGCCCAGCACTCCTAGCTGCCCCTTAGGTACTATGATTGTCCCCATTTTATAGATGAGGAAATTAAGGCTAAGAGAAGTTAAGTGACTCGCCCAAGGTCACACAGATGCTAAGTGTCTGAGGCAAGATTCAGACTCAGGTTTTCAAGCTCCAAACCCTGAACTCCCTCTGGTGAGCCACCTCTTTGTCAGGCAAGAGGAAACCACTGATCATTGGGGGAGGTGGGATGGGGAAGAAAAATAACCTAACCAGATTTGTGAGTAATATTAGACCACATTTGTCCCACTGTAAAATCTGCTGTTTGAGTTCCTCAACGCTGAATTTCATTTGAATGCTGGGTCCAGGTACAATCGCTGCTGGACACAGCATAGGCAGATGGTGATAAATGAGATGAGCCGAAGAATTCTACAAGGGCACTCTGAGGGAAAAAGTCATAATAGCTGACATTTATAGAGCTTTACAGACCCTGGAAGCATTTTCACATACATTATCTCACTTGATCCTTACAACAACCCTGTGAGGTCGTTAATACCAGATAGGAAAACTGAAGCTCAGAAAAGTTATGGACCGTTCAAGGTTACATCCCCAGTAAGTGAACAAGTTGGGCCTTGAATCCAAATCTTTTGAAAACCTTGAAGAGATTGCCTGGCATCACGGATAGAGGACTGGATTTAGATCCAGGAAGACCTGGGTTCCAATCCCATCTCAGATACTTCCTGGATTTGTGATCCAGGAAAATTACTGAACCCTCCTGGGTCTCAGTTTCCACATCTGTAAAATTAAATGACTTGCATTTGCCTCTAAGGCCCCTTCCAGTTCCAAGCCCATGATCCTGTGAATTTAAATCTGAGGGAATGGTGTTTCCATTTAGTCACATTACCTATAAAACACCTAGCACCTAGCAATAAGACTTTGGTGGCATCTGTTTGAACCTAATGCCTTAAATATTTTTTGTATTCCCCTAAACCCAACCAAAGGCAGAACCCACCTGTGCTTGTGACTAGGCAAACGTTGAAGTGGGAAAAGGGAGATCTGAGACAGGGGGTGAAGCGGCTTTGACCCAAATTGGGACATGAAAAAATAAAAACCATGACCAGTTTGTACCAAGGCATCTACAAAGTCTAAGAGGCATATGGAACAAATTAGGTCCAGAAACAGAGTCCAGTTGGGGAATAAATACAAGATGAAGAGACAAAATGAGGGATGCTGATCATTTGTCTTGCTCAATCTGTTTCCCCAAAGTCCAGTCATTTCTCATGATTGCAGTTGGTTTTTCCTGCCCTGTTTGGCACAGACATGCTGGCATAGTTAAGGCAAGAGTTGCAGGCTATAGAGAGCCTCCTGATTCCGCCACACACATGAGAATTAGCTCAAGTACTACTACTACAAATAGTAATAATAATAGCTAACAACTAGGCAGTGCTTTAAAGTCCACAAAGTGCTTTACCAATATTTTCTCCTTTCATCCTCTCAACAACCCTGGGAGGTAGAAACCATTATTATCCCCATTTTGCAGACAAGAAAACTGAAGTTGTCAAAGAATAGCTGACTTGCCCAGAGCCAAACAGCTAACATATTTGAGGATGTATTTTAATTCAAGGGTAACGAAGGAGACAATTTCTGTCTCACTGGGATTTTTTTTTAAGTGCCTTACCTTCTATCTTAGAATTGATACTATTGATTCCAAGGCAGAAGAATGGTAAGGGCTAGACAATTGGGATTAAGTGTCTCCAAGTCCACAGTTTTATCCATGGGGATACCCATTGCCTTACTTGAGTAATATAATGGATTCAGTGCTCACCTTGGAGTCAGAAAGGGCTTGGTTCAAAATCTGCCTTAACACTAAAATTTAAACCTTGGCTTTTTTGGTCCTTAATTTCATCTGGAAAATGAGGGATTTGGACTCATGGTCTCCGACGTCTGATCTTCCTCGAAATCCATTCTCCTACAATACTGTTGTCAAAGATGCAGAAAAGAATATGAACCTTAGAAGCAGGTAGGTGGCTTGAAGATGAGAAGTCCTGGATTCAAAGTTGGCTTCAGATACTTCCTAGATGTGTGACCTTGGGCAAGTCACTTAATCCCAATTGTCTAGCCCTTAGCCCATTCTTCTGCCTTAGAATCAATAGTATCAATTCTAAGATAGAAAGCAAGGGACTTTTAAAAAAATAAATCCCAGTGAGACAGAAATTGTCTTCTTTGTAACCCTAGAACTTAGTACAGAACTTGGCCCTTAATAAATGCTTGTTAACTAATTGGAAGATCTGCCACATCTACTCTTCAAAGTTGTGCCTGATGCAGATCAAGACAGAAAATTGGGATTCGTGTTTTGACCTTTTCATTTTCAGTTCTGCCCCCCCAAAACTATAGAAATGACTTATCTGTCATGGCCATTGTCATCGCCATTGCCACATGAGAAGATCATCCTTCAGAGACTAGGGTCTCTCTGCCGAACCCTTGGATCTGGACTGTGGTTAATCCAGGGTCTGATTCCAATTATCCTTAAGAAGCCTAGCCCAGATTGAGATCATCTTTGGCAGGTTGCTATATAAGGTAAGCAGTCACTCACAGGAATTTGGACAAAATCCAGGGACCCCTTGAGATTCACTGAACATGTCTTCGAGTATGCCCTATCTCCAAGTCAGCTCTAGAAACAAAATGGTGTCCTATTGGTCCTTTAGATGACTCCACAACCACTCTCTGCCAAAATGTGTCTCCCTGCCTCCAAACTCTCACTCCTTTTTACAAAGGCATCACAGATTTACACCAAGAAGATCAGACTAAGAAGAGACCCAATGTACAAGAGCAGGTCATCCTCCTCCTTTTTCTTATCTTTCAGTTGTTCTTTCTATATCTACTCATAAACTGGTCTATGGAGAGCAACTGCTCAGTTGTATTAGCTTTAAAACCAAAAGGTAGTGATTAAACAGCCATGACTTCAGGGGGTGAGCCATTGAGTTTCCAACCCTCTCCCACAAATATCATTTTAGATTTAAAATTTAAATTAAATTTTAGCTTATAGGAGGGGTGTGCTGGAGCCAACTTTACCTGGATTTCCAGAGTAGATTCAATGTGAATATTTATATCCCCATCATCAATACTACAAATCAAGGCTTGATTTATCATTTTGTTGATTGTCTAGACTTAAATGTAGATTAAACTTCAAGGTTTAACTGCACACATTTTTTCCTCCTGAAAGGCTGGTGGTTAAAATTTGCCAGAGTATCCCGATATTATTCTATAAATATTACTTGAGCTCAGCAAGAGTACAGTAGAAGGCCCTGGGAAAGAATTCATTACCATCTTGAAGGCCTGTTGTCTAGACACTGTCAAGAACAACAAGAACAGCGACGTCAACTCAACGGGCATTTATGTGGTCACTGAGCTGGGCCTTGAATACAACTTAAAATCTTGAAGAGACAACATAGCACAATGGATAGAGGGCTAGACGTGGAGCCAGGAAGATCTGGGGTCCAATTCCACCAAAATACTTCCTGAATGTGTGATCGTAGGTAGGTTACCAAATGAACCCTTCTGGGTCTCAGTTTCTACATCTGTGAAATTAACGGACTTACCAAACTCAGTGACCATGAAGCCCCTTCCATTTCTCAGCCCATGATCTTAGGAGTCCAAATCTGAGGCAATGGGATTTTCATTCAGCCACTGGGTAGGGAACTTCCCTAACTAACTCTTCGTTAACTTATGGCATAATTGTTTAGGACACTAAGTGGTTCAGTGGTTTGCACAGGGTCAAACAATCAATAGAGACCAAAAGAAGAGGAAAAATTCAGATCCGGGTCCTACTTTGGGTTCACATGAGGCCGCTGGGCCACTAGTCACTTCACTTCTTAGTGGCCCAGCTTTAAAGCTCTCTGATTAAGTTGAAAGTGCGTTGAAAAGGCTACTAGGTAGCACAGTGGAGAGAACACCAAGTCTGGAGTTGGGAGTGTTGTAGGGGGCTTGAGGTGAACCCCTGGGGTTTGGGAAGGGTAACTTTTGCAAGGATGCAAGACTCCAAAACTTAGCTTAAAAATAAAAAGAGAAATGTATTAAATTAGAAGGTAATGTCGAATCTGGCCGGGAGGACAGTCTAGGTAGAAGACTGCCTCCTACATGGAATAACATAGATGGAAAGCTGCTCTCCCAGATGACATGATTTCTGGGATCTTTATACTCTTTATGACAGTGAAGACGTGACTTTGTGCCACACTGAAAATGTGCCTCTAGAGTGGTGTGCACTGAGGCATGGGCAGGGGGGATGTTTGCCTGAAGACATATAGAGTGACCCTCCTAGTTTAGAGGACCAAAAGATGTCTGAGATACAACTTGATGACATCAAGGAGAAAGGATGATCCAAGGAGGATAATCCTCTCAGCGTCTTCTAGGAGTTATCAGATGTTTTGGGGTTAGGAGTCACAAGGATAGAAGGGAGCAAAGGAATATCCCTGCTTATAGTTTACCTGAAACACTTCTATAATTTGAGGGGTACAATGCCCATGTCAGGAGGACTTGGGTTCAAATATGGCCTCAGATCGTCTCAAGTTTGTTGACCCTGGACAAGTCACTTAACCCTCATTGCCTAGCTAATATTTTGTCTTAGAATCAATACTAAGACACAAGGTAATGGTTTAAAATAAATGAGTTGCCAATCTGCATCAGCTGAAGGAAGGAAATAAACATGTATTAAGTGTTGTTTACAAATATTCTATCACTTGATCCTTACAACAATCCTGGGAGACGGATGCCAGAGAACCATGTAAAACATCAGTGAAGGAAGTTTGCATGTAGGAACTCTTCCTTCTCCTCCTCCTTCCCTTCCTCCCCATCTCTGTAGGAATGAAGGGCCATGGCCACATGGACTAGAGAGACAGATTTGGACAGGACCTCAGGGCCATTTGTAGCTTCTCAAGAAATAAAACCAGGAATGTTTGTCCTCCTGCCCTCTCTTTATTCATTATAAATTGAATCAGTCTTTCTATGGCACTCAAGGTTGGAAGCCATGTCCTCAAAATCAAGTGGGCTGCAAATATTTGTGGGCCCCCCGCTCTGCAGGCCCCAAGTCATAACATGGGCATAGTTGGCATCCCACTGTAACGGCAAGGCTGAGAAGTAAGATTACTGGAGTTAAGGGCTGCCTTTTTGTGCCTACATGGAGCGGTGCAGTGAAATGTAAATAATGTACAGCATACAGTATCTTTAGGAGGAAAAAAACCTATGTAAATATTTTATAAACTGTACAGTAAATAATATATATTTAGAACAACAATGTAAATATTTTATAGGCTGCAGCACGACTGTCAAGTCTAGAATTAAGCCTGTGGGTTTAAAGAAATGCAGCCTGTGCATGGCGCAGTATAATGGACATGACTGGAAACATGTGATAAGCAGTTCTCGAACTGCTCTAACATTTTCTAACGCTCTTCACACTGGGCTTCCAGGAGCTGAAGAATGGTGGCTTTCAGGTTCATGTTGCCTTATTCTCCTCCCACTCCCCTAGCATAGCTACTCAAGGAAGACAGCTAGTGAAGATGGAAGCAGGAAAAGTTCGTTCTTATTGTTCAAGATACCCTAAAACCTGGTCCTGCCCTATTCATTGTGGTTTGGACATTTCAGTCGTGTCTGACTGTAGGACCCCAGTTTGGGGTGTTCCTGGCAATGATACTAGAATGGTTTACCATTTTCTTCTGATGAGGAAACTGAGGCAAACAGGAATTAAATGAGGTGCTTAGTGTCCACAGTTAGGTAAATGTCTGAGGAGATTTACACTCAGGAAGATGTCTCCCCCATTCATTTCATCTTACCCCTAACTTTCTCTACACTCAGTGCTCAAAGAAATTGAACAGCACTTTGTGCAGCAGATTTCCTAGTCCCCATGCCTTTGCTAATGTTATTTCCTGTTCCTAGAACACCTTCTCTCCTATTTTCTTTTGAGTTCTGCCTAACGTTCAAATCCCATCCCAAATGCCACCTATTTCCCAAGACCTCCCTCTTTCTCCCCACTTCCCATCACCAGCTGCCCCACCACTGGTCTTTCTGACTTTGGTCAGTCCTTCCTTCTCTCTGCCCTTTCCCTGCTTTGAGTGCTCTTCAGTTATCTCCCCATACTCTTGAAGAGTGTTTCTTTGTTTAAATGTCTTCTACACCAATTGGGTCTCTGTAGATTTTTAGGGTTTATGATTTCCCAAGTCCAGACTTCGTAATACCACTCATTACAGAAGTGGCAAAGATTCATGTCTCACTGAGTCTGATGATTATTGGAATAAAAATGACACATTTTCAAATTATACCTTGTCCTGGGCTCAAATCCTTCCAGCAGGGAAATAAGCGAGGTTGCCACTCTGGCCAAAGTAGAGTCCCTTAAGATGCTCATAGCCTCTTTACTCAGCTATTCCCTTTCTTGGTCACTCACTTCCTCTGGGAGCTGAAAAGGAAATGATTCATTTGTTTCATATTACTCAGTCAGGCCAGGTGAGACATAAGATTCAGGAAAGAAGGATATTGGATGGAGAAATAATCAGCTAATTATATGATATTCTATTGCAATAAGATCATATAATATTAATATTATTAATAATAATAATGAAGGGGTCATGGTTGGGTTAGACTCATAGGGAAGTCAGCAAATTTTTAGTGCTCTGAAGTCTTGCCAAAACAGTTCCAAGGATGATATTATTTTTAAAATCGACAATGCCAGCAGCCCAGACTTTCTAGTGTCACCTCACAGGTCATCACTCATCACATAGACTTATAGATTGTTAGAGCTGGAAGGGAATATGGATAGATCATGGATACATGGATAAGGTTATCATCATTTTGCAGTTGAGGAAAGTGAGGCAAGTTCTTTGTCCAGAATCTCACAGCAAGTAATAACAACAATGTTGTTGTTGGCCAGTTGTGTCCAATTCTTCGGATTCCCACTTGGGGTTTTCTTGGTAAAGTTATAATGAAGTAGTTTTCTATTTCCTTCTCCAACTTGTTTTACAGGTGAGAAAACTGAGGAAAGCAGGGCTAAATGATTACCTAGGGTTCACCCAGCTAGTAAGTGTCTCAGGCTTTGAACATAAATCAATTAGTCTAACCTCCAACTTATAGATAAGGAAACCAAGGACTAAAAGGATGAAATATTTAACAAAAACAAGCATTTGTGAAGCCCTACCATGTGCAAGAGACAATATGCTACGAAGGGGCTCAGGAAACATAGAAAATGAAAAAAAAACATCTCCTGCCTTTTAGGTGTTTATACTCTATTTGGAAAATACAAAACTTACACATATAAGTCAGTACAATATAATGTGAAGACCATCAAAAAAGGCTTTTTGAGGAGGGGGTGGCACCTGAGCAAATAATTGTAAGAAGAAGGTATGAGAAGGATCATTTTATTTCTACAGTCTTTAAGGCTGCAGTGAAACTTATTGTTTTAAACAAGACTTGGCAACTGATTAGATATGGAAATTATGGGTAGAGTAGAAAGGGAAGAGTTGAGGATTGCTATGAGATTTCAAACCTAAGTGACTAGTAGTATGGTGATGTCCTCAACAGAATATGGAAGTTTGGGGGATTTGGGAGAAAAGATAATGTATTTATAGGATCACAGAATTTTAGAAGTAAGAGGTACTTCAGTAGTCATCTAGTACAATCCACACTTGATCAGAACATACTCCATAAATCATCCGATCTCAGCTCTCCAAAGAGGAAGAACCCGCCACTTCTCAAGGTAGCCCATTCCATTTTTAGACACCTGCAGTTATTAGGAATTTTTTTCTGACATCAAACCTAAATGTGTTTCTTTGTAACTTTCAAGCTCTGCTCCTGGTTCTCCCTCTGAGAACAAAGAAAACAAATTTAATCCCATCTCCTTTATATTCCCCACTCCTACCATCTGGTTTAACATGCTTCGTTCCTTAATAAATCCTCATTTTTTTTCTTGTCCTCTAAGAACTAGGTGGCACAGTGGACAGAATGCTGGGCCTAGAATCAGGAAGACTCATCTTCCTGAGTTGCAGTCTGGCCTCAGACATTTATTGTTGTGTCATCCTGGGAAAGTAATTTAATCCTGTTTGCTTTTAATCTCTTTGCCAAGAAAATTCCAAGTGAGATCACAAAGAGTTGGACACAATTGAAATGACTGAACAACAACAAAGCATTCTACAGCTCACCAATGTCTTTTTCAATGAAAGCACCCAAAACTCAACACAATACTCTACATGAGGTCTAATGAGGGCAGAATCCCCAATGGGCCAATCACGTTCCTATTCTTGTAAAGCTTTGCTTCTCGATGCATCCCAAAAATCACATTAACTTTATTGGCTGCCACCTCACAGTGATAACTTATAATCAGCTTGCGATCCTCCATACCCCCGGACTTTTGTCAAATAACTGCTGTTTCCCCCCTGAACTTCTCCTCCCATCTTCTACTCATGACGTTGATTTAGTTGGCTTTATTTAAGATTTTAAATCTCTCTATTAAATTACATCTTGGTTCATTTAACCCTATGTTCCAACCTTCCAAGATTCTTTTGGATCCTGCCTCAGTCATTCAAAGTGCTAACTCTCCCTCCCAGCTTAGTATCATCTGCAATTTTGATGAGCATTCCAGAAAATTAAGAAGGTAGTATGCAGGAAAAGGATTTGGTCAGCAGTGTCAAATGTCAGTGACAAAAACTGAGAAAAAGCCTTTGGATTTAGCATTTAAAAATCATTGATATTTTGAAAGTTTCAGTTGAGTGACAAAACTGAAAGCCAGTTTACAAGGAGTAGAAGAGTAGGAAGGAGTGTCCATGGATTTCTCAAGGACGTTGACTATGAGAGGAAGAACTCTAAGATAAGAGAGGAATAACAAGTTCACGTGAAAGTTTTATAGTTTGGTGGAAATCTGGGTATGTTTGTAGTAGGCATGAAGGAGATAATGAATAAAGGGAAATGTAAGGTCAGAGAAAGAGAGAGAATGGACTTAGAGGTAAGCTTTTGGAGGAGATGAGAGGGAAAGAAATCAAATGCAAAGCAGAAGTGTTTAACCTTGACAATGGGGAAAGTCATCTCTGTCTGAAAAACTGAAGCAAAGGAGAGAATGGTGAATGATGCTTCAAGAATTTGAGATGTACTAGTGCAAACAACAACATGGAAATAGGTTCTGATCAAGGACACAAGTAACACCCAATGAAATTGTGCGTTGGCTGGAGGAAGAGTGAGTGGAGGGGAGGGAGGGAAATAATGTGATTCTTGTAACCAAGGAATAATGTTCTAAATTGACTAAATAAACTAATTCAAATGGGGAAAACAAAAAGAATTTGAGATGTAGAATTTCGAAGGGGGGAGCTCATGAAAGTTGGTTTAAAGAATAAGGAATCAGTCTACAAGCATTATCAAGTACTCAATGTGCCAGGTCCTATGCTAAGGACTTGATTATAAAGAAAATCAAAAACATAATCCCTATCCTCAAAAAGCTTCTATTTTAATGGAAGAGGTAAAAGGGAAGAACATGCAAAAAGAATCACATGCAAAATATACACAGTGTAAATGAAAAGTAAATTCAGGATGGATGCACTAACAAGTCCTCTGTTGAAAAGGAAAGAGGCAAGAGGATGGTGTGGGAGACTGGAGGACAAAAGAGCCCACTTGGAACAGATGCTGACTTGATAGCGTGTAGGACTGTGATAGGGAGTCAGTCTGGGGGAAGTCTGTGGCAAGAGTGTCATAAAGCAGTGAGTGCCCAGTTGTGATTACTAAATTTGTAATGGAACCACATCAGCCTCATGCATGGCTTTTCCCCCTTCTAATCTGTACCTTCTGTCTTAGAATCAATAGATAGCAGCAATTCTGGCAATTGGAGTTAAGTGACTTACCCAAAGTCACAGAGCTGGGAAGGGTTTGAGACCAGATATTAACCCAGGACCTTCTGACTCCCAGCCTATCACTCTATCCACTGTACTGCCTAGCTGCCCCCTGTGTATGGCTTCTTCCAGCAGCATTCAGCCCCACATACATAGGAAAAGCAGCTGGGATGGTTGAGAGATTGGGCTGAGGATTAGAAAGGAAAGAGGAATAAAGGGTAGAAGACACTGTGAAGTTAAACCAGTTAAATCTAGGACCAAGATTTCAAAGGGAGGAGTATGAGACCAGAGCAGAGATGTGGAGATAATAGCATGAGGTGACTAGGTATCACAACAAAAATTAATAATAGATTTAGGAAAAAAGAAAAAGAGGGAGAAATGAAAGGATAAGATGAGAGGCCATAGTCTGAGCTAGGAATTTTAGAGTTCTAGGTCATGGAGGTCAAGCAGTTATGGGTAATATTGAGATAAAGAAATGCAAATCCCAGTGAGAAGCCATAAACGTGCTGATGGGATATGATCTCTACACTATGCACAGATCCTAAGAAGAAGCAAAGCCATAGGTCTCCTATGAAAATTTCCCCTCTTCTAGGCTTTACTCTTTTGTTTATTTTCCCAGATATTTTGAGAGCTCTTTGTCTCAGAAAATCCAGAAAAGACACTGACAAGTAATGAGTTGATAGACTAGTTTGGCCATAGAAAATTAGGTAACTTTATCTAGGGTTCTAAAGTAAGGAAAAAGTTAAGCAATCCTTTACAAAATATGGCATCCTAGATTTTAAATAGATATAAAAGGCAGTGATCTCACTGGGTTTCCTTCATGGAATCAAAGGAATGTTAGACCTACACCAAGTTAACCTTCCTGAAATATGAATAATAAATGCCAAATATTGATATTAATTAAACTAAGCTGTTTGTGACCAGGAGATCTTAGCCTTGACATATACCTGTGCAAAAATCTATGCACAATAAAAATACAACACTTGGGACTCTAAATAGGCTTCCCATTGGCTGAAGAATGAGTTTTGAGAACTTCTACAGGTAAGCAGTCAGCAAAGAAATCATCTGAATAAGGGAAATTCATTCATTAACAAATATCTATTGAGCACCTGCCAGATGTGGAAGACAGAAAGAAACATAAATTACCAGTCCCTAGCCTCTACCTTCCAGAAACATGATTGTGATGGTAAACAGAGTATGAAAATTAAAAAAAAAAACAACCAGTAGCTTTCTACTTGAGGTCTGGGTACCCGAACCAATGCTGCCACTAACTGTGATATCTTGAATAAGTGGCATAGCATCTCATCAGTTCTCTCATCCATAATTTTATGGATGTACAGTTAGATGATCTCTAAGCTTCTTTTTATCTCCAAAAGTATAACCTACACTAACAACATATAAATATACATGTATACGCAAATAATTTTAATGCAGGGCAATAGATATCTAGTGTTTATGAGTGGCAGAGATATTAAATGTTACCAGATGGGTAGGAAAGGTGACTTTTGCCTGATAAATCAAAGGACTTAAAGTAGACAGAAAATTTTGAGCTGGAAGGATAGATAGAGATCTTCTAGATAAAAAATTCCAGAAGGAACAAGAAAATGAATAAAGGCTTCAGTACATTGAGAAATGTGTAATTTCATTGATTTCATCACTACATTTTGTAGGGTAGATTGCAGTCCATCTTTGTTCCTATTCTATAAAATTGTTGTCCATGTCCTCCCATAAATGTTTCACAAAGAAGTGTCATGCTGGGAGCTTCCTCTAGATTTCTTCACGTTTCATGGGTACCAAAGCAATGTGCAATCTATCTATCACTCTTGCCGCATAGTCAACACACCTCTTTTTTAAAGTCATAGAGTCCTGTCTCCTGGTTCTGAGCCTTCACTCCATTTCCCAATCATTTTTTGGCCAGGCTGTGTAGTGTGTGTGTGTGTGTGTGTGTGTGTGTGTGTGTGTGTGTGTGTGTGTGTGTGTATGTGTGTGTGTGTGTGTGTTTGTGTGTGTGAATTCTTCTGTATCTAAGAAACCTCGGTTAGATCAGATTCCTGCTGCCAACCTTGATGCAGATGATCCCCTAACTGATGAGGATGATGAAGATGAAGATTTTGAGGAAGAACGTGATGATGATAACACTGTAGATCTATTGGCAGAATTAGAAAAAAAAATTTTTTAAGACCTAAAGAACAAGCCCAAAAGGAACAACAACAAAAGACTGAAGAAGAAAGAATTCAAATGGAAAGTATCCTGAGTGGGAACCCTCTCCTTAATCTCACTGGCCCCTCTCAGGCTCAGGCCAACTTTAAAGTAAAGAAGAGGTGGAATGATGATGTTGAATTTAAAAAGGAGTAGCCTATGCCAAAGAAGATGAACTGAAAAAAGGACAAAAGATTTGTAAATGATACCCTTAGATCAGAATTTCACAAGAAGTTCATGGAGAAATATAGCAAATAGTACAGTACTATGTGCTTAATTATTAAAAGGGGCTCATTCAAACTTAAAGGGTCATTCTGGCTTCAGTTTGGTCTGGATTTTCTTCCCAGTGGCTTATAAACTTCCTGCATTCTAAATTCTAAGATACCCTTTTTCTGTAAGTAATATTTTATTTGATAATGGCATCCCAGATCTAGGAATTGGTTTAACCCCTTTTCCTATAGTGTTGATTTATCATTTCATAAACAAGTTTGTGTACCCTCCTCTCTCCTATTTTCAGCTCCCCTTAATTAGATCCACTAAAATGCAAGGTCCTTGAGGATAAGGACATTCTTGCTTGTATTTGTATCCCTAGCCTTAATTTTTTTTTAATTTTATTTAATTAGTCAATTTAGAATATTTCTTCTTGGTTACAATATTCATGTTTTTCCCTCCCCTTCCCACATCCCCTCCTGTAGCCAGCACACAATTCCACTGGGTTTTACATGTGTCCTTGATCAAAATCGATTTCCATATTGTTGTTGTGTGCACTAGGATGATCATTTAGAGTCTATATCCCGAATCATATCCCCATCAACCCATGTGGTCAAGCAGTTGTTTTTCTTCTGTGTTTCTATTCCCACAGTTCTTTCTCTGGATGTGGATAGTGTTCCTTCTCATAAGTCCCTCCCAATAGTTCTAAATCACTGTATTGCTACTAGTAGAGAAGTCCATTACATTCAATTGTATCACAGTGTATCAGTCTCTGTGTACAATGTTCTCCTGGTTCTGCTCCTCTCACTCTGCATCACTTCCTGGAGGTTGTTCCAGTCTCCATGGAATTCCTCCACTTTATTATTCAATTGAGCACAATAGTATTCCATCACCAACATATACCACAATTTGTTCAGCCATTCCCTGATTGAAGGGCATCCCCTCATTTTCCAATTTTTTGCCACCACAAAGAGTGCAGCTATGAATATTCGTGTACAAGTCTTTTTCCTTATTATCTCTTTGGGGTACAATCCCAGCAGTGCTATGGCTGGATCAAAGGGCAGACAGTCATTTAGCACCCTTTGGGCTATAATACTTAAAGGAATTGTTGAGGATTGAAGAAGTACAGGAGATAAGAAAGGTTTGTAACAGGGAATGGAGAACTTGAAGGAATAGAGGGAATATGGATGCTGGTGAGGTAAAAGGAGAGAGATACCCCCTGCTGAGAGGCTATCTTTGAAAAATGGGGTTCCTGAGAAATGGGCCAACTATGATAGCCTGAGGGGACGTCTTCTCTATTAATTGATGTTGAAGATACCCCAGGGCAGCTAAGCATGGACCCTCTTGAGAGACAAGTCTTCCCCCAGACCAAGGTTGCCCAGCAGGGGTCCAATAAGTACAGTTTATGGTTGAATGGCTGTCCTTTGATTCTACTCTCTCTATATTCCCCTGAAATGATAGTCTTCTTATCTGACTGCAGGTTATTTAACTCAGGATGAATTTAATAGCAAGTTTGGATTGGGAAGGTATCAGGGTAGAGGGAAGAGGGATTGTCCTATACTTTGCCCCAAATTGGGTTTGAGTCTCTCTCAACTTTTGAGCTGAGGCCAGGCCTCACAGCCTGGTGGAGGGTTTCTTTTATTCCTGTCTATGCTATATCTGTGCTAGCTTTCTTAAGTTCAAAGTCTTGGCAGTAGACAGCATGAGGTAAAAAAGATTCTGACCTTCAGAGCTGGGTGGGCCTGTCTCTTTTGGTTGACATCCCTAAAGAACAGCCTTACAGTTCAAACTGCTCCCCTTAAATCCTTTTGTGCAATAACACATCACAGGAATCCAGGTAGAATACACAGTTAGGAACAATGCAGGAATAGAGGTACTTCTATCCAGAGACAGAAAAAGAACACTCCTTCAAGTCCAAGGGCCAGGAAAGAGTGTCACCTCGAGAGCAATTGTCACTCTCCAAGTCAGCCCTCCCCCACCAACTGTCATCACTGTCCATCAGTCTTCACTCTAACATTCCAATTGCTCCAATTCCAACTCATTCCAACTCAGTGGCAGAAATGCTCAAAACTGTATTCAGTTTTCCTTCCCACAGGGCATAGTTCCAAATTGCCCTCCAGAATGGTTGGATCGATTCACAACTCCACCAGCAATGCATTAATGTCCCAATTCTGCCACATCCCCTCCAATATTGATTACTTTCCTTTGCTGTCATGTTAGCCAATCTACTAGGTGTGAGGTGGTAACTCAGAGTTGTTGTGATTTGTGTTTCTCTGATTATAAGAGATTTAGAACACTTTTTCATGTGCTTATTATAATAGTTTTGATTTCTTTTTCTGAAAATTGCCTATTCATGTCCCTTGTCCATTAATCAATTGGAAAATGGCTTAATTTTTTGTACAATTGATTTAGCTCTTTATAAGTTTGAGTAATTAGAACTTTGTCAGAGATTTTGTAATGAAGATTTTTTCCCAATTTGTTGCTTCCCTTCTAATTTTGGTTGCATTAGTTTTGTTTGTACAAAACCTTTTTAATTTGATGTAATCAGAATTATTTATTGTACATTTTGTGATTTTTTTTTCTAACTCTTGCTTGGTTTTAAAATCTTTCCTTTCCCAAAGATCTGACATGTACACTATTCTGTGTTCACATAATTTACTTACAGTTTCCTTCTTTATATTCAAGTCATTCTCCCATTCTGAGTTTATCTTGGTGTAGGGTGTGAGATGTTGATCCAAACCCAATCTCTCTCATACTGTCTTCCAATTTTCCAAGTAGTTTTTATCAAATAGTGGATTTTGGTCCCAAAGCTGAGATCTTTGGGCTTATCATAGATTGTTTTGCTGAGGTCACTTACCCCAAGTCTATTCCACTGATCCTCCTTTCTGTCTCTTAGCCAGTACCATATTGTTCTCCAGCCGCTGACCCTCACCTGACACCCAACTCTCACTTGTGGCTCCTAGTAGCTGCTAGCATGCGGCAGCAGCCACACCCCGGGCAATGGCTTCGACAGGCCAGCTAAACCTTGTGAGGTAGACCCCTGGTGAACCAAGGCTTTGTTCACCCAGCATGTGAAGACTGCTTCGGCTGAACAGATGGAAGAAACCAATAAGAAGGTTCAATGGCTGAGATGGCGACATAGCAAAGCACTGTGGAGTGCTTAGGGCGTGTTGAAGCACAAAGGACAACATGGCCATCCAATGCAGCTGAGGAAGTCTCCAGGTGTAAGGATTTTTTGTGCCATTGGACCCAGGCTTCCAATGCCGAGAGAGTGGGACTGTCTCTGTGCAACGACTTTTCCATTTAAATCTCCTTCACACACAAGTGTCTTTGTGCACACTCATCTAGACACCATAGATGAAAACATACAAAGACAATCGTCATCCTTGGTTACCGAGAGACTACTACTATTATTGTTTTGATGATCTCTGCTTTATAGTATTGTTTAAGATCTGGTACTGCTAGGCCAACTTCCTTCGCATTTTTTTTTTCATTATATCCCTGGATATCCTTGATCTTTTGTTCTTCCAAATGAACTTTGTTATGTTTTTTTCTAATTCAGTAAAAAAGGTTTTTGGTAGTTCAATGGGTATGTAGCTAAATAAGTAAATAAGTTTGGGTAGGATGCTCATTTTCATTATGTTAGCTCATCCTACCCATGAGCAGTTAATGTTTTTCTGATTGTTTATATCTAGTTTTAATTGTGTGGAAAATGTTTTGTATTTGTGTTCATATAGTTCCCGTGTTTGTCTCGGCAGATAGATTCCCAAATATTTTATATTGTCTAGGGGTCTAGGGTGGTTTTAAATGGAATTTCTCTTTTTAATTCTTGATGCTGAGATGTATTGGAGATATATAGAAATGCTGATGACTTATGTGGGTTTATTTTGTATCCTGCAACTTTCCTAAAGTTGTTGATTATTTCCACTATCTTTTTAGTTGATTCTCTAGGATTCTTTAAGTAGACAATCATATCATCCTCAAAGAGTTATAACTTGGTCTCTTCATTGCCAATTTTAATACCTTCAATTGCTTTTTCTTCTCTAATTGCTACTGCTAATGTTTCTAGTACAATGTTAAATAATAGCTATAATAAAGGGCATCCTTGTTTCACTCCTGATCTTATTGGGACTGCATCTAGTTTATCCCCATTGCAGATGATGTTGGCTGATGGTTTTAGATAAATACTGTTTATTATTTTTAGAAAAGGATCTTCTATTCCTATACTTTCTGGTGTTTTCAATAGGAATGGGTGTTGTATTTTGTCAAAAGGCTTTTTCTGCATCTATTGAGATAATCATGTGATTTTTGTTGGCTTGCTTGTTGATATAGTCAATTATGTGGATGGTTTTCCTAATATTGAACCACTCTTGCATTCCTGGTATAAATCCCACTTGATCATAATGAATAACCCTCGTGATGACTTGCTGGAGTCTTTTTGCTAGTATTCTATTTAAGATTTTTGCATCTGTGTTCATTAAGGAGATTGGTCTATAGTTTTCTTTCTCTGTTTTTGACCTATCTGTCTTTGGAATCAGTACCATATTTGTGTCATAAAAGGAATTTGGTAGAACTTCCTCTTTGCTTATTATGTCAAATAGTTTATATAATATTGGGATTAGTTGTTCTTTGAATGTTTGATCGAATTCACTTGTGAATCCATCAGGCCCTGGTAATTTTTTCTTAGGGAGTTCCTTGATGGCCTGTTGGATTTCTTTTTCTGATATGGGATTATTTAAGAATTCTATTTCTTCTTCTGTTAATCTAGGCAATTTATATTTTTGTAAATATTCATCAATATCACCTATATTGCCTTATTTGTTGTCATATAATTGGACAAAATAGTTTTTAATGATTGCCTTAATTTCCTCTTCATTGGAGGTGAGGTCTCCCTTTTCATCTATGATACTGTTAATTTGGTTTTCTTTTTTCCTTTTTTTATTAGATTGACCAGTACTTTGTCTATTTTGTGTTTTTTCAAAATACCATCTTCTAGTCTTATTTATTAGTTCAACTGTTCTTTCACTTTTGAATTTATTAAGTTCTCCCTTAATTTTTAGGATCTCAAATTTAGTTTTCATCTGGGGATTTTTGATTTGTTTGCTTTCAAGTTTTTTGATTTGTATGTCCAATTCATTGACCTCTTCCCTCCCTAGTTTGTTAATATATGAACTCAAGGATATAAATTTTCCTGAGTACTGCTTTGGCTGCATCCCATAGATTTTGAAATGATGTCTCATCATTGTCATTTTCTTCAATGAAGTTATTAATTGTTTTTATGATTTGTTCTCTAACTAACCAATTTTGGAGAATCATATTATTTAATTTCCAATTAATTTTTATTTGCCTCTCCATGTACCCTTACTGATTGTTATTTTCATTGTACTATGATCTGAAAAGGTTGCATTTATTATTTCTGCTTTTCTGCATTTGTTTGCCTTGTTTTTATGCCCTAGTACATGGTCAATCTTTGTGAATGTACCATGTGCTGCTGAAAAGGTGTATTCCTTTTTGTCCCTATTTATTTTTCTCCATATATCTATTAACTCTAATTTTTCTAAGATTTCATTCACATTTTAATCAGATCTATTTTTACTTTGGCTTTGTCAGATATCATGATTGCAACTCCTGCCTGCTTTCTATCAGTTGAGGCCCAATAAGTTTTGCTCCAACCTTTAATTCTAACCCTGTGAATGTCTACCCACCTTAAGTGTGTTTCTTGCAGACAACATAAGGTAGGATTTTGATTTCTAATCCACTCTCCTATTTTTTTTTGTTTTATGGGTGAGTTCATCCTATTCACGTTCAAAGTTATGATTGCTACTTGTGTATTCCCCAGTATTTTGATATCCTCTCCTATTTCTGTCCTTTCTTCTTTTGCTATATCCTTTTAAACCAGTAGTTTACTTTTAATCAGTCCCCCTAATCCCTGCCCTTAATAAGCTTCCCTTTCTGCCCCCTCCCTTTTTTGTTCCCTTCTTAGTTTTTTAGGGTCTATTAAGTTTCCTCCCTCCCTTTTTGTACTCCCTGCCTCCCTACCCCCTTAGTTTTCCCTTCTTACTTTCCCTGTAGGGTAAGATAGAATTCACTTCCCCAATGGATCTAGATGCTCTTCCCTCTCAGAAATGATTTCACTGAGAGCAAGGTTTAAGTATTACCTATTAACACTCTCTTCTTCTCCTTCTTATAAGAGTATTCTTCCCCTCCCCTTCCCATAGTGAATAAAATTTTTGGGAGTTACAAATAACATTTTCCCCATGTACTAATATAAATAATTTGATCTTATTGAAACCCTTAAAGAAGAAAGTTTGAATAAAAAATATTTCCCCCTTTTCCCTCTCTTTCTTATTTACCTTTTCATGTTTCTCTTGATCTTTGTGTTTGGATATCAAACTTTCCACTTAGTTCTGGTCTTTTCCTTACAAATACCTGGAAATCTTCTATTTTGTTGAATGCCCATAATTTCCCCTGGAATTATATAGTCAGTTTTGATGGATAGGTGATCCTTGGTTGAAGACCCAATTCTCTTGCCTTTCTGAATATCATATTCCAAGCCTTGTGATCCTTTAGTGTAGAAACTGCCAGATCTTGTGTAATCCTGACTGGTGCTCCTTGATATCTGAATTGTCTCTTTTTGGCTTCTTGTAAAATTTTCTCCTTAGCTTGGAAGCTCTTGAATTTAGCAATTACATTCCTGGGAGTTGTCTTTTTAGGATTTAGTGTAAAGGGTGTTCTGTGAACTCTTTCAATGTCTATATTGTCCCCTTGTTCAAGAACATCAGGGCAGTTTTCTTGGATAATTTCTTGTAGTATGATGTCAAGATTTCTGTTTATTTCTGGGTTTTCAGGTAGACCGGTGATTCTCAAATTGTCTCTTTGTGCTCTGTTTTCCTGATTCATCATCATTTCAGTGAGATATTTTATGTTTTCTTCTATTTTGTCAGTCTTTTGACTTTGCTTTATTAATTCTTGCTGTTTTGCAAGATCATTGGATTCCAGTTGCCTAATTCTGGTCTTTTTTGGTTTGGTCTATCCTGTTTTTCGTGGCTTCCAACTGTTTCTTCAATTGGGAGTTCTTGTCCTTTAAAGTGTTATTTTCTTTTTGATCTATTTCCCACTTATCTTGCCAGAAGAATTCCATCTTTTTTATTAGCTCCAATTTAAATTCTTCAAGAGCTTGTAGACAATTTCCATTTTTTTAAAGTTTTGGCGCATTTATTTTTATTTCCTCTTCTATTTTCTCTGTTTTTCTCTTGGTTTTTTCCTCCATAAAAATTATCCAGGGTCAACCTCTTCTTCTTGATTTTCTTGGTGTTGGGAAATTGTTGTTCCTGGGCAGTGTTTTCCATTACTGTGGTGATTTTTCCTTCCCTTTCCAGTTAGAAATATGAGTGAGATGGGCAGGCTATCTGTGTATGGAGCTAAGTAGCAAGGATTTTGGCTGAGGTCAGCTCTCAAGTCTCTACAGCTTCTGCTGTTTGCTGCCCCTCTCTGTGCTATCTCCCTGCCTGTGCACACAGTCTGTACTCTTCAGCCTGCTGGGACCCCAGGTCTAGCTGCTCTCTGGGGTAGGTCCTCAGTGGTCTCGGTCAGCTGCCAAGGACCCAGAGGTGCCCCTCACTCACTCATTGATTTTAACGTGCGCTGGCTCTAACTCTGGCTCCATAGGTGTGTGTGGGGGGGGGGGGATCAGCTCGTGTTTTGGTGGAAGCTTTTTCACCCCCTTATGGTGTGAAAGTGCCCAAATCTCATGTACCTTCAATGCCACACCCTACTGTAGAGTCCCTTCATTCATATGAATTTGGGGTTTGGGGCTTTTTGAGGTAATCTGTATTGGTAGGTGGTGAGGAAAAGAAGAGTCTTGGGTCTAGACTGCTCCCATGTTTACCTGGAAGTCCAGTACCATATTGTTTTGATGACCACTGCTTTCTAGTATAGTTTGAGATCTGGTACTGCTAGGCTACCTTCCTTCACATATCACTAGCTTTTAGCATAGCACCTAACTTCTAGCAAATGCTTAACAAATGGTCTGTTTATCTGTTTGTCTATGTATCTCTCAGTCTGTCTAACTATCTTTTATACTCCTTCTTGCATGCAATTCATTGTTAATAATATGGTATGTCAAAATGATAGGACCATGCATCTCTCTATTGCCTTTTGTGTGGTGGAATATTTTGAAACTTTCGAGACTCTAGTATTCCAAGATTCTCTGGGAAAATCATCTGTTATTCCTAAAAGAATACTGGTGCTAAAACTATATGTCATTATTTTAAGGAAAAGCTTGGAGTCAATGAAAGTGATGAATAATTTGCCGAATGCCAATGTTCCTGCTCTCTTTCTCTTATTTGGTTATGGTCTCAGCTCATGGTCCATCTATAACATCTGTGCAAGGTATATATCCTGAGGAACCAGTTCTATGGGTTGTCTATTCAGCTCCATTTCACAGTAAACATTCTTCTCCCACCTGATACTTCCAGGGTGGGTGGTTAAAATGAATTTTTATGAGTGATCATAAATGTTATTTAGGAAGTATTACAGTGTAATAGGCCTTGATGCAATTAACATGAAGTCATGTATAAACAAATACTTGGAAGATCCTCTGATGTATAAAGAATCCCTCTTCTATCCTTTAGCCATCACAAGTCACAAGCAGAGATTCACAGGTAAAAAAAAGTAAAAGGAATGTTTTGTGGAGTGTTGAGAACATCATTTTATATAGAATAGAGAATATATGTATGAGAAAAATGGGGGTTATCATTAGAAAAATAATTTGGTGCCTAATCCTAGAGGATCTTGAATTCCTAACTACAGACTTTAGATTTTATATTCCAGGCAAAGAGAATCCATTGATGAGTCAGCTACAACACTTGAATTTATTTGTGTGAAGATTAAATTAAATCTCTCCCTTGATTGTGAAAATGAAATTAACTCCCCTTCCCATTTTTAGATTTAATCATCAAAAGTGTAAATATCCCACTTAATCATTAAGTGGGAAAGGTCTGTGACCCACGTGTGCAATAGTGGGTGATGAATCAGAATCAAATTGACTGCCCCCTGGGAAGTCCTAATCTAAGCTTCAACAGTAATTGGTGGATGGAAAAAATTGGAAGAAGGCACAGGAAGTGATGCAAAAGAAAGTGTCTTTAAAAGGGAGTTACAACTTCCTGTGGGGGAGAATTGTCTGGTATTTGTGGGAAATTTGTCTGGGATTTGTCTGAGATCTTCAGAGAGACTGCTTCTTTGGAGAGTGCTTGAGTTCTTCGTGCTTGGGACTTCCGACTGCTCACATTTTTCGAAGTTTTGAGTTGGAGTTGGAGGCTGATGAAGAATCTGCTTGCTGGACCTGAGACCTTGAACTTGGTGTGACTGTTCTTAAATCTCTCCCTTTTGACTGACATGTGGTGAATTAAAAGAGCTGTCTCCTTTCCTGGATTTTCTGAAGAGAATAGCCTCAGGAGAGAGAGGCTCCCTTCATCCCCAGGTCCTTGGCTACAAGGACAGTTAAGGACTAAACTCCCTTGCTTGTTTTTGAGCCAGGGGTTTGAGCAAAATACTTATTGTTTATGCTACATATCTTACCCCATCCCCTCTCTGATTTTCTAACTTCACTCTCTAAATTTTGTAAATAGATTGTAAATAAATCTCTTTGGAATTAATTAAATTCTTTGCAACCCTATCTTAAATAATCCTGTCCAAACTTTTCATAATTAACCTCTTCCCCCTTACATTTGCTTTGTTTAAAAATAAGTTTTGTTGATATCTTCTGTTTTCATATCACCTATATTCTCATTGTGTACCTTCTCCACATTTCCCCAGCATCATCTCTAATAATAAAAAAGAAAGAAATACTGAAAAACTAACCAGCATATAGGGGAATGACATTAAAATTAGTGTTTTTCATTCATGTAAACGCTCTATCTACTTTGATTCTAATTCTTTGCTACCATGAAAAGTTCTGATAAAAATATTTTGGTATATGGAGCCATTTGTTTTGTCATTGATCCCATTTGGGGTATATGTCTAGCAAAGAAATCCCTTGGTCAAAGGATATGGCCATTTTGGTCACTTTGCACAATTTCAAATTCCTTTCTAGAATGTTTGAACCAATTCATAGCTCTACCAACAGTGCATTAGCGTGTTTATCTCCCATAACTCCTCCAACATGGACTATTGTCATTTTGTGTTATCAGAATCACACAGTTTTGAAGATAATGAAAAGGATTAATAGAGATAATTTATTCTGGTCACTTCATTTAAAAAACAAACAAACAAACTTTCCATCTTGGAATTAATACAATGTATTGGTTCCAGGGCAGAAGAGCAGTAAGGGCTAAGCAATGGGGGTTAAGTGACTTGGCCAGGGTCACACAGCTGGGAAGTATCTGAGGCCACATTTGAACCCAACACCTCCTGTCTCTAGGCCTGATTCTCACTCCACTAAGCCACTTAGCTACTCCCAGTCCCTTCATTTTAAAATGAGAAACATGAAGATATGAAACCTCTTATTTATAAAAAAAAATTTTTTTAAGTAGGGTAGAGGGGCAGCTAAGTGGCTCAGTTGATTGAGAGCCAGGCCTAGAGATGAGAGGTTCCAGATTCAAATCTGGCCTCAGACACTTCCCAGCTGTGTGACCCTAGACAAGTCACTTACCCCCCATTTGCCTAGCCCTTACCACTCTTCTGCCTTGGAACCAATACACAGTATTAATTCTAAGATGGAAGATAAGGGTTAAAGAAAAGTAAAGTAGGCTCAGGGCTAGAAATCAGGCATCCTGACTCTTGATCTGGTCCATTTACCATTATATCAATCTAATGAAGGTGGTATTTTAAGAAAATTAATCTGTCTCAGAGTGCCAAATAAGCTGGGTGGAGTCAGAAATATCTCTTGCCTCTCTCAGTGCCTTTGAACAGGCAAAGAGCCAAAGTAGCCAGTCTAGAAAGAAGTCCACTGTAGTAGGTTAGGAGGGTGGTGACACTACTAGGTGAAAGGAGGGAATGAAGACAGTAGACCTTATGGAGAGACTAGACAGGCCTGAGGGACTGCCTGGACATCACAGACGAACAGAGAGAAAATATTCTAAGATGGCATTAAGTCTTTGAGCCTGAGCAACTGGGGAGTCTGTGATGCAATTAACAGAAACAAGGAAGTCAGATGAAATAAATGCCCTTTTAATGGATATCTAAACATCCTTCCAGCAACTACTTTGCCATCTCAAATCCAGGAAATTGGGATTATGCTATCTCTCATTTCTTGTCTCTTCTGATTCCCATTTCATATAGGAGCTCTCAAGGTTTTACTCAGAATAGGATTTTTCCTCTGGGCAAAAATGCCCAATCCAGGTGGCTCAAACTCAGAAAGGGGCCAAATCTCTGGCCTTGCTTCCCCTGCCCGTTTCTTAGGCACTTCAGCTCTTCTAACTCAATCGCTTTCTGGTTTGTTTGTTTTACTGCTAAAATCAGTCCTTCCCTTCTAAATGGTATTTTAACACCACCATCCCCAGATAACCACTGCTCTTCCTTCTGCTGAAACTTACACGGTAGGTGGTGCAGAAAAGTGTTACGACTTAAATTAGAAGCGTGAAAATGATGCTGGGAATAAATACATTGACTGAAGCTGGGCTCACAGGAAGAGTTATTCCGAAGGCGGGTCTGGTCCTTTCGGTGAGCTGGATGGAAATGATCTTGCCCTGAGTCCTTGTTCACACTGCATTTGGAAGGTCTCAGATTGCATCTTTCTACCATCCTGGAAATCTCTGCCTGAAGACGATGTGTGATCAAAAGCAAACAGCAGGGTGTCATATTTGTGTCATGACAAATCTGTGAGCTCACAGTTAAACAATTGATTATCTGTCTTAGCCAGCACATTAAGCAATGTCTTCCAGTCTACCAGTTCTGAGCTGCCAGGCTCTGCCCACCTACTCTACCTCCCCCAAAATAGTATTAAAACTTGCATTTCCACTTCAACCTGAAAAGAGAGAGAAAGTAGAGCTGATCTGTTATGCATTATATGTACTTTTTTATTATGTCATCTAACATTATGATGTGGTTGGGTATCCGTAAATGGATACGTGTATGTTTAACTATGACCTCAATTCACTTGGGATCATTGGAACATAGTTTAATGAAGAAAAGATCTTAAGTCCAGCCTCCTCACTTTACAGATTAGAAAACCAAGGCAAAGGGGAGAGAAGTGATCCTCCCAGGTTTATATAGGTAAAAAGGAGCATAGCCAAGATTTGAAGCAAGCTCCTCTGAATCTACAGGCAAAATTCAAATGAATACTCTAACTGTACCATGTTGCCAGTTAACTGAACTTCCCTAGAAATAATTCAGTGAGAACTAATGTTAACTCCAGTTTCCATCTGTCCCTATTCTATGTTAGAAAACTTTATCAAAGAAACTTATCTGATATAAATATACAGATGATAAGGTGGAAAAAGAAATAGATGAATGGATGGAGAGATAAAGAGAGAAGATAGATAGATAGATAAATAGATAGATAGATAGATAGATGGATGGATGGATGGATGGATGGATAGATAGATAGATAGATAGATAGATAGATAGATAGATAGATAGATAGATAGATAGATGGATGGATGGATGGATAGATAGATAGATAGATAGATAGATAGATAGATAGATAGATAGATGGATGGATGGATGGATGGATGGATAGATAGATAGATAGATAGATATGGATAGATGGCTAGACAGAAAGATAGAGAGATGATAGAGAAATAGAAGGGTAAATAGACAAATGACAGAGGCAGGAAGATGAATAATGGTCAGATGATAGAGATAGATAGATGGATAGAAAGATAGAGATAGATAGATAGATAGATAGATAGATAGATAGATAGATAGATGAATGTGGTGGATAGTTAGTAGATAAGGACCAAATGGATGGATGGATAGGTAAATAGATGGCGAATAAATAGAAGATAGAGTAGATGGATAGATATCTGGGTGGAGGATAGCTAAATAGATAGAAGATAGATGGAGAGATAGGTAAGTAGTAGATAAGAATGCTGATAAAATGATGTATAGATAATATATTACATTATAGTGGTAGTCTCTCAGTGACCAAGAATGACTATTGTATTTGTGCAGTTTCATCTACGGTGTACCCTCATGTGGCTTTGCAGTCCAAAACTGAGGCGCACAGTTTGTGGCACACGGGGCCTGGGACGCCAGTTGTTACGGGAGGTGAGGTTGTGGCCTGGTGTCGGCGTTCACGCGCAGCGGAAAGACATCGATGTTGCTCATCTCCAAAGGTGGTGGCGGCTTGGTGAATGTGGGCTCGCCAGCTGCTTCTGTCAGAGGCAGCGAGTTCTAGTTGCTTTGGTGTCATGCCAGCCCACTTCAAGTTGGACTTGAGCTGATCCTTGAATCTTTTCTTTGGTCGGCCTTGTTTCCTGAGTCCGGCTGACAGTTCACCGTAGAATACCTGTCTTGGTATTCACGGTGGGTCCATGCAGATGACGTGTCCAGACCATCGTAGCTGGGTTTGGAGGACCAGGACTTCGATGCTGGTGGAGTTGGCTCTGTCGAGGACTTGGTCCTGCCATTGGATCCTCATGATTGATCAGAGTGGAATTGCTCCAGCTATTTCATGTGCTTCCGGTACAGTGTCCATGTCTCACAACCGTACAGGAGCGAGCTGAGGACCACTGCGTTGTACACTTTGAGCTTCGTCGCAGTGCTTACACCGCTGTGTTGGAGGACTTTGCAGCGCAGCCGCCCGAGTGCCTGGCTGGCCTTTTGGATCCTGGCATTAATCTTGTGGTCTAGGGACCCGTCGTTGGCGATGGTGCTGCCCAGGTACTTGAAAGTGTTGATGTTAGAAAGCTGCATGCCGTCGATTGTAATGCACGGCTGGTTCGTTGGCCTCCCTGGTGCAGGTTGGAACAGCACCTCTGTTTTGCTGAGGCTGATCGTCAGGCCAAACAGTTTTGTTGTGGTGGAGAACCCGTCCACAATTGTTTGGAGATGATTTTCTTGGTGGGCCATGAGAGCACAGTCATCTGCGAAGAGAGTTTCCAGGATAAGTCTCTCTGTTGTCTTTGTTTTTGCAGTTAGGCAGCGAAAGTCAAATAGTGAGCCATCCAGCCGGTATTTGATATAGACACCCAGGTCTAGATCCATCACAGCATGTCGTAATACTTGGGTGAAGTATAGGTTGAATAGTACCGGAGTGAGGACACAGCCTTGTTTCACGCCATTGGAGATGTTGAGGCGATCGAAGTCTCTCCACCAGATAGGACTTCCCCGTCATGTCGACATGAAAGAGCTGGATCAGTTTGACAAATTTTGCTGGGCAACCAAGCTTGCTGAGGATTGATCACCCACAATGGGTCCCTGTTCACTGTGTCGAACGCCTTTGTCAGGTCTATGAAGACAATGTAGAGACTCAGGTTCTGCTCAAGGCATTTTTCCTGCATTTGCCTCACTGTGAAGACCATGTTGATGGTGCTGCGATCTGGTCGGAAGCCACATTGTGATTCAGGCAGGTTCTGCTCTGAAACAGATGACAGGAGTCTGTTGAGTATAACATGGGCGAGGATCTTTCCAGCAGTGGAGAGTAGTGAGATGCCTCTGTAGTTGTCACAGGCTGCTTGTGAGCCTTTGTTCTTGTATAGGGCTATGATGGAGGCATCTCTGAGTTCTCGGGGCATGTCTTCCTCTTCCCATATGCTGGTCAGCACTATGTGGAATGCCTAGAGCGCCTTTCCATTTAAGGCCTTGTACACCTCGGGTGGGATCCCATCTTTACCGGGTGCCTTGCCTGCACTCATTTGTTTAATGGTTTTTTGGACTTCCTCTATTGAAGGAGGGACGTCAAGTTGTTCAATGGTGCTGTTTTGGGGGATCTGGTCAAAGGTGCTTTGGTCGACTGAAGAAGGTTGGTTGAGAAACTGACTGAAGTGTTCTTTCTACCTGTTGCTGATGCCTTTTTTTTATCTTTTATGAGAGTGTCACCGTCAGAGGATAGCAAGGGAGTGGTGGTGGGTTTTAATGGCCCATAGACAGTCTTGAGGGCACTGAAAAATTGTTTGTAGTTTTTCGTATCAGCAAAACGCTGGGTTTCTTCTGCCTTTTTTTCCCCACCATCTGTCTTGCATCTTCCTGATCTCACGCTGCGCCATGGCTTGGAGAGACTTGAATCTGTCCTTTTTAGGAGCAGACTTTGGGTTATTTTGCCACTCCATAAAGGCTTTGTTCTTCTTGCTCAATGGGTCTTCAATAGCAGTGTTGTTCTCGTCAAACCAGTCCTGGTGGTTGCGTTGTTTGGGGCCTAGGACTGCCTTTGATGTTTCCTTCACTGCGTCTCTGAACTGATTCCATTTCTCGGTTGAGCTTCCAGTGAGTGGTCCCTTGGCAGACAGCTTGTCGTCCAGGCAGGGCTTGAATGTTTGCAAATAAGATGGATCTCTAAGACGACTCACGTTGTAAAATGCGTGAACTGTCTGGGCGCGTTTTGGATGGCGAGGCACAATGCGCATTTGAAGAGTCACTCTAACCAATCAGTGGTCTGTCCAGCATTCAGCTCCTATCATGGCTCTGGTGATCTGTACATCCTGGATGTCTCGCCAGCATACAATGATGTAGTCAATGAGATGCCACTGTTTTGATCGTGGGTGCATCCACGTTTTATATTTGTTCGCCATTCTGAACACAGTGTTCGTGATGGTGAGTTCGAACTCTGAGCATTTGCTGAGTAGCAGTAGGCTGTTGTTGTTCATTTTGCCCATGCTGTGTTTGCCGAGCACTCCTTTCCATCTTTCATGGTCCTGGCCAACACGGGCGTTGAAGTCTCCCAGTAGTATCAGCTTGTCATTTGTGGGCACTGAGTGAAGGACGGCATTCAGGTCAGAGTAGAACTGCTCGATGGTCTCCTCTGTCCTGGTCAGTGTTGGGGCATATGCGCTGATGAATGTGGCATACTGGTCTTTGCTGAGAGGTAAACGGATCTTCATGAGCCTCTTGCTGATACCCACAGGCAAGTCTGGCAACTGTTTGAGCAAACTGGTCTTGATAGCCAGGCCAACACCATGGATTCTGTCTTCATTTGAGGCTCTACCTTTCCAGAAGAAGGTGTATCCAGTGGTGGGTTCGCTGAGTGATCCCTCTTCTGGTAAGCGTGTTTCGCTTAAGGCTGCGATGTCGATGTTATATCGCGCCAGTTCTTTACCGATTAGAGGTGTTCTTCTCTCAGGTCTTGGGGTATTCTCTCTGTCAAGTAATGTCCTGATGTTCCATGCTCCTAGTAGGAGTTTCTTTGTATTTTGAGCCTCAGCCCGGCTCTCAGCTTCTGAAATGACCTTACATACACACACATCCTGATGTCACTGCTCAACCCTTTAGTCCCGCACCTGAAGAGAATAAAGCTTATCCTGCCGCTTCTCACAACCCACAAGATCTGGAAATGCCCTGTTCATCCTTCCTACTTTGGGGAAAATCTGATAATAAAACTACAGCTGCAAAAAAAAAAAAGATAGATATGGATAGATGGCTAGTCAGAAAGATAGAGAGATGATAGAGAAATAGAATGGTAAATAGACAAATGACAGAGACAGGAAGATGAATGGTCAGATGATAGAGATAGATAGATAGATGGATAGATAGATAGAAAGATAGAGATAGATAGAAAGATAGATAGATAGATAGATAGATAGATAGATAGATAGATAGATAGATAGATAGACATAGATAAATGAATGTGGTGGATAGATAAGTAGATAAGGATCAAATGGATGGATGGATTGTAAATAGATAAATGGATAGATGGCGAATAAATAGAAGATAGAGTAGATGGATAGATATCTGGGTGGAGGATAGCTAAATAGATAGAAGATAGATGGAGAGATAGGTAAGTAGTAGATAAGAATGCTGATAAAATGATGTATAGATAATATATTACATTATATTTATATTATATATGGGAAGAACTATGGCATGATAATCCAAAATATTATTGATACTCAATATTGTATTATCTAATACATTCTCTAACATATTTGGCATTTCTCTTTATTATCTTCCACATAGTTGTCAAATTGATCTTCTGAAAGCAAGATCTTACCATGTCACCCTCTGCTCAAGAAGCATTAGGGGTTCCCTATTGCCTATGGGCTCCTCTGTTTTACATTTAAAGCTCTTTACAGTCTAGTTACAACCTCTTTTTCCTTATTTATTTTACTAAACTACCCCTTGTGCCCTTTAACTTTGCCATCCAATTGGCTTACTTGCTATTTATTCCTGAAGTGCCATCTCAACTCCTACTTCTATACTTTTATATAGTTTCCTCCATGTCTGGATCCCTTTTCCTCCTCAGCTTGAGATCTTGGAATTTCTAACTACATTCATGCCTTTTCCAAGGTTCTTCCCTAGTCTTAGATTGTTGTTCTCTTATCTTACCTTCATGTTTTGGAATCCCCATCTCCAAGAGCCTTTGATAACGTCAAGTATTAGTGCCACCTCTGTAGAAGAGAGAAATGCTAAAATGAATGCAAGGATTGGATTTTGCAAGGCTATCTCATGAAAAATTGAGATAGAACACCAACTGCCAGCGGCGGATGGGAATGGAACATTCCAGCTAAGAAAAAGAAGAGCCGTGGGAGACTGCTGGTTCTTTTCTCTCTTTTACTTGAAGAGGGAAGAAGCAAAATCCTCAGTGAGCCTACTTAGCTACAAATCTACAAATCCCTTGTTGAGCAGGAAAAGATCCAGACCAGTCCTCTGTGTTACAGTGGTGGGATAGAGACTTTTTTCTTTCAGGGAAGGCAATAGCCTATTCTTCAGAAGACTCATTCAAAGTTATATCTCTGAGACAAGAAATACCATCATCTTGAATCTACAAAGACATTAAGACTGTCTGGGATTTAGTCCCTAGACTTGTGCCTCAAACCCCAGAAAACACTTATAGGAGGGAGATAGTGAGGGACTTCCTGTTTCCCCTTTCCTCATTTATACCATAACCCCTTAGCTAATAAATAGGTATTTTTATTTTACTGAATATTCAGGCATCTTAAATGTACTAGAAGGGGATTACAAATACATCACCTAAAGAAGAAGGAGACTGAAGGGGATTATCTCTTACTCTTCAGCTCTAGTCAGATCTGACTCCACTGTTCAAATAGCTCTGCCTGGGGGAAGGGAGAATTGGTGTTACACTTTATCTGTTCCCTCTCTCTCAAGTACCTGTCAAACTTTGGTTCCTTTAATTCCCGACTAGTACACCTCCCAAGTTACTTTCTTTTTTAATTCACTTAGATATGTCCATGTGACTTCTCCTTTTTGAGGAAAGAAACCATTTTCAACTGTAGATTTGTAATCCTAGAAACCTGGTACATAGGAGGTGCTTAATAAAGGTTTGTTGAATTGAATTACTCATTAAATACTGCAAGATTCCCAAGAGATGTGTGATCTCATCAATGTAGGTGTTCCCTCCAAGGATACAGACAATGCTTGGTTCCCCTAGGTCTCACTTGCTAAGGTCCTCAAGTTGGTCCTAGTGGTGCCACCTATTCTGGGAATGTTTCTTTTTTTTTTTTAAACCCTTACCTTCCATCTTAGAATCAATTTTGGGTATTAGTTCCAAGGCAGAAGAGTGGTAAGGGCTAGGCAATGGGATAAGTGACTTGCCCAGAGTCACACAGCTAGGAAGTGCCTGAGGCCAGATTTGAGCCCAGGACCTCCCAGCTCTGGGCTTAACTCTCAATCCACTGTGCCACCCAGCTACCCCCTCTGGGAATGTTTCAATAGTTATCATGATACCTTGAGTATTCCAGTGGAGTACATAGGCTATCCACTGGTCATTCTTTACTCTTGCCAGACTAGTCTAGTCTCCTTCAATCATATATGTATATATTTGCTGGTATCTCTTACACTCTTTTCCCTACATAAATCCTTTTTGTTATGTTTCACAGTTTGTTCTCATCTCTCATCTAGCTCTGTTGCCCTTTGGTTGATTCTCTGTATCAATTACAAAGCTACGCTGCAGAATACTAGAAGAACTAGGTTATTAAAATGGTCAGTCAGCCTTTGTTCTAGGGAAAACTTTGGAGCTGTTAAAAAGAACTTTTTAGATAGAGCTCCATGTCTGGAGTCAGGAGGACCTAGGTTCAAATCTAGCCTTAGACATTTCCTAGATGTATGACTGTGGGCAAGTCATTTAACTCCAATTGCCTATCCTTGCCACTCTTCTGCCTTGAAACTGATAATCAATATTGATTTTTAGACAGAAGATATGGGTTGGAAAAAAAAAGAAGAACTTTGCAGTGTTCCAAAGGCAACTCATCCTACCCTCTACCTTCTGTTTAATTCTGGACCCAACTTACTGTCTACTCACAGTGCCTGCCTCAAATCAGGGAATAGAGAAGTCGATATGGTGAAAGATGATGACTACATAGTATATTGGAAAGAGTGAATTTAAAGTTAGTGGACCTCACTCCAATCCCAGCTCTGCTTCTTCTTAATGATAGGACCTTAAGCAAGTCACTTAACCTCTTTAGACTTCACTTTTCCCAGCATAAAATAAAAGGAGCTGGACTAGATGATCTCTAAGATTCTTTTCTAGTTCTCAATCTATTATCTTATGACCTCTTCCTCCCCCAACAAAATCTCCTACCTTGAAATTTCTTTACACTATACAAGAGGAAAATAATACTCAAAAGTAAGTGAAAAAAAGAGCAAAATGACAAATGTTGAAAGGGATATGGAAAATGGAGACACTAATACACTATGGTGAAACTGGACTGATTTAACCATTTCGGAGAGCAATCTGAAATAACGCCCAAAGAGTTACAAAAATGTGAATACCCTTTGACTCAGAAATGCCACTACTTGGTCTGCTTCCTAAGATAATCAGGGAGAAAAGGAAAAGAACTTATGTGTGCTAAAATATTTGTATCAGCTCTTTTTGCGGTGGTAAAACACTGGAAATTTATGATATCCATCAGTTGGAGACTCATTAAACACATCGTGACATATAATTATGATGAACAGAATACTACTGTACCAAAAGAAATGACAAGTAGGTTAATTTTGGAAAAAAAAAACATGAAAAGACCTACATGATATGAAAAGTGAAACAGGCAGAACCAAGAGACCATTATCTACAGCTATAGAAATATTGCTTCAAGAATGACTTGTGTATGTCCACCTCCAGAGAAAGAGTTAATAAACAGAAACAAGTAAAACCTTTTCTAGTGTGGGGAGGGTAGAGAAGGAAGATACCTGGGAACTTTAATGTAACGAACAGACTTTTTAAAAAATGAACACTACCATATAAAGAAGTGTCTTCCTTTAACCTGATAATAGTAATAGTTAAATTTTAGATAGTGTTTAAAGGTTTACAAAGTGCTTTACAAATATTTGCCTTTATCCTTACAACAGTTCTCCCCCAAGTAGGTGCTATTATTATTCCCATTATACAGAGAAGAAAACTAAGGCCAAGAGATGTGAAATGACTTGCCCAGGATCATATTTCTAGCTGAATTACAACTCAGATTAGCCTAACTCCAGAATCAGCACTTTATCCATTGTGCTACCTAAATCAATTAAAATATTGTTTCATTTATAACTTTTTCAGCTATTCCCATTCCACTATGGCATCATCACTTAGCCTTATGGGTTTGTCTTTTTCCATTGACAGTAGTGTTTGCCTTAATTGAGGATACTTTCTGTGGTTGACTGGAGGGAAGCAATGCTTCTAGTAACCACAAAGTGTATATTTCTTACAGGAAGTGGCAGCTCTGATCATTTCTTTGGGGCATTTGCTGCTTTTACAGGACCAAAAAGTTGTTCAATAATAATAATTCCAAGATTACAATATTTATGGTTGATTATGCAGCAAGTGTTAGCCCCAATCTACCTTGCTTTCCTGAAATCCAACTATGGAAAAGAATTATCCCCAGGGAAGAAAATAGGGAGTGTCATTCAAAGAGCAGCTTCCTAAGGAAGATATCTTTGTGTTCTCACTTGTATTCATGTGTTTATGGCCATTCTGACAATTTCTTTACAAATCAGTCTGACTGGTTGGCATTTTCAAAGTTAATGTCTTCTTTGCATCTAGCACTTAACACAGATTTTTAAGCTCCTACTATCCACTCATTAAAGAGAAAATGCAAAGAAGTGCATAGTAGCTAGTAGATACACACCAAATTTGAAGGGTGAAATAATTTAAAGTACACTGAAATATTCTGAAGCTCCAATGACCCAGAGAACTCATCACCAGGCATGTTCTGGTGATACAAATTGCAGCCTGTCCTTACCTACCCATCCTATGCAACTCTTGTTCATGCCCTTCCCCAACTTTGCTGGGGAAGGAAAGGTCCTTCCAGACATGCTAGCGTCATTCTTTCATTCTCTTGATATTATATCAATACTGATGGGGCATGCAAGATAACCACTTGTTTTTTCTACATGACCATGCCCTCAGGCATAGACTATTGGTAGAAAACTAATGAAACAACCTGCAAAAAATCTGTTAAATATAGGAATCTCTTTTTTAACTACTTCTGACACAACTAATCTTCAATTTAGCTTTAATCTCAAACCTGCAGAAACGGATTTGTAACCCACCTTCATCGAACACCTAAAACCTACTCTTTCTAAAAATGCTATTTCCTCTATAAATATGTTGAGATGGACACCATCTTTTTTCTACTCACCTCAAGGTATTTTGCTTATTTCTCTTATTTCTTCTTGGGAATCTAACCTATCCCTCGATGATATAACCCGAACTCCAAGCATATTCTCTAAGTGTAATTGTAATAACATTGCTTTCTACTCTCTAGAAAAGTAGATACCTCCTTTGCCTTAGAATTTTGCATTTATAGATGAGCTTTCATTCATGCCCAAGGCCACACATCTGGAAAAATGTTGAGGCAATGCTAAATTTCTGTGTAAGCATCAGAGTTGCAGCCAGCACTTCTTTAGAGAGAGACCTATGTCATTCTAGTGACAATTTTAGAAAAACACATGGAGATACAAGCAGCAGACATGTAGGGGAAGCTAGATCTTCAACAGGCCCCTGGTATTTACCTTATCCCCCTAGAGACTGCTAAAATCCTTGGTTTGAGCTGAGGACTCATGTCACTCTGAACTAAAGATCTCATATAACTGCTGTATGTTTTTTATGCACAGGAGTCATATTTATAAAGTTAGATAATCCAGGTGGACATACCTTTCTTACATAGGCACACATATCTTATAAATACAGGGGCCTTGAATTGCTGTTTGAAGAACATAAGTTGCAGTTGCTCTAGCAATTACATTAAGGAAGAGCAAGAACCAAAATTAGAAGGGAAGTAACAAATTGGGGAAAAAATCTTCATAACAAAAACCTCTGACAAAGGTCTAATTACTCAAATTTACAAAGAGTTAAATCAATTGTACAAAAAATCAAGTCATTCTCCAATTGATAAATGGGCAAAGGACATGAATAGGCAGTTTTCAGTTAAAGAAATCAAAACTATTAATAAGCACGTGAAAAAGTATTCTAAATCTCTTATAATCAGAGAAATGCAAATAAAAACAACTCTGAGGTATCACCACACATCTAGCAGATTGGCTAACATGGCAGCAAAGGAAAGTAATGAATGCTGGAGAGGATGTGGCAAAGTTGGGACATTAATGCATTGCTGGTAGAGTTGTGAATTGATCCAGCCATTCTGGGGGGCAATTTGGAACTATTTCCAAAGGGTGCTAAAAGACTGTCTGCCCTTTGATCCAGCCATAGCACTGCTGGGTTTGTACCCCAAAGAGATAATAAGGAAAAAGACATGTACAAGAACATTCATAGTTGCACTCTTTGTGGTGGCAAAAAACTGGAAAATGAGGGGATGCCCTTCAATTGGGGAATGGCTGAACAAATTGTGGTATATGTTGGTGATGGAATGCTATTGTGCTCAAAGAAATAATAAAGTGAAGGAATTCCATGGAGACTGGAACAACCTCCAGGAAGTGATGCAGAGTGAAAGGAGCAGAGGCAGGAGAACACTGTACACAGAGACTGATACACAATGGACTTCTCCATTAGTGGCAATGCAATGATCCTGAACAACCCAGAGGGATCTATGAGAAAGAACACTATCCACATCCAGAGGAAGAACTGTGGGAGCAGAAACACAGAAATAAACAACTGCTTGATCACATGGGTCGAAGAGATATGATTGGAGATATAGATTCTAAATGAACATCCTAGTGCAACACCAACAACATGAAAATGTGTTCTGATCAAGGACACATGTAAAACCCAGTAGAATTGTGCGTGGTCTATGGGAAGGGGTGGGTGAGGGGAGGGGGGGTAAAGAATATGATTCTTGTAGCCAAGGAATAAGGTTCTAAATTGACTAAATAAAATTTTCAAAAAATTAAAAAAGAAAGAGCAAGATTTTTAGAGTGAGTATGTCCAATTTAAAACGGGAATTTGAGTTAGATTTTATTTGGTTGTAATCTATATAGGGAGACCAAACTAATACATAAACATTTTTAATAATACATAAAACTATTCAACAAAACAAAGGTTCATTTTTTTATTTGCTTATATAGCATAGTTAGATTGGCCAATGGAAGTCAGTTCTTGAAGTATGCTCTGATATTCCCCATCCTGTTTCAATCCATGTTAGCCATGTTAGCCATGTTAGCCATGGCCCATGGAGGAGTTTATATTTTGTGATGACAAAAAGTCTTCTAATTTACTGCAGAGCTAGAAACACTGATGAATCAGGAATTTCTACTCTAGAATGGTGTTAGTATACAAAAGAAGAAGCCCAACCTTTTTTTTTTTTAATTCTCTTTTTCTTTTGCAATTTCAAGGAGGTAAACCTACCTTGAATTTCCTTCCTAAAGCATTCTGGGAAGAAGTAGCAACCCTGCTACATATGGGTTTAACACATATACTCTTTTTTAGGTTTAATGTTTGGAAGAAATGCAGCACTTACAAATCATCAAACAGTTCATAAAAGAAGGTATTCCACAAGGATATAGTAGAACTTGGGTTCTCTAGGCCAATCCACCTCACCTCTATACATATCTAGTCATCCTGGAAGGATATGGTACTTCAAATGGCCTTCAGAAATATGGCAAATTGGGGCAGCTAGGTGGCTCACTGGATAGACAACCTATCTAGCTGCAGATAAGTCTTAGTTGTGTGATCCTAGGCAAGTCACTTAAGCCCAATTGCCTAGCTTTTACCAATCTTCTGCCTTGGCACTGATACTTAGTATTGTAAGATAAGAGATGAGAGATTTTTACATGAACAAGAGATCTTCTCTTGGAAAGGACCTGCTGAAGGAAGAGCAGGGGAAGGGAAAGAAGAAGCTGAGAATTCTAAGGAAGGAACAGAGGCTTGGAGATCCAACTGACCAGTCACTTCTGGCTTGGGGAAGGAGAGAAGAGGTGTGGATCCCCAGAAGCTCAGGAGGAACCTATTCCCTGGGAGCTCAACTGTATTTCCTGAACCCTTGAATACCTCCAACCAAACCCTTTGTGACAATCATTTGAAGTCCTCAGTGGGGCTGTGGATTAGGACTTTTTGAAGAGAGCCATCCACAGATCCTTTCCCAAGATCTTTCTCCCTGTCTCTCTCCCTTACTTGTCCCTGGACTCTTATATTCAAGTTTAGTTAGTTTGAGTAGGAACTGACAGGTTGGCAAGAAAGAAGGAGAGGCTGAGAAGCCTTGAACCTCTAAACTTTGAAGGACCAATTTGCCAGAGGGTGTAACTGTAAGGCTTCCCTATTTATCCACTTCCCTACTTGATACCCATGAAGCCTCTTCCCTACCTGAATCACAATAAACCACCTGTTGTTAAAGATTTAGCTCTGGGCCAGTCATTAGTCAACATTGTTGAGGGGACTGAAGGTTTTGGGGAGGTCACACCTCTCCCCAAAGGGAGATCACCTTTTAGGTCTCAGTGATTCAAGATTGCCTGACCTAAGGAACTGACATCTCTCTTTGACAGCTGGGTAGCCCAAAGATCTTGAAAAGGGACTGACAGATGATGGCCCTGGAGGAAGTAGATGCATAAGAAAATCATCTTGCCTCTCAAGGCTCCTCAGAAGGGGGCATCTTGTCAACTCACTAAGACTTCCCTCTCTGGCCTTCTATCCTCCATCTCCCAGAAAACATTCTCTGAGGAGACATACTTCTCTCTCAAGGAGACAAGATTTGGCTATCTCCCCCCAGAAAGGAAAGGAGGAGGAGAAGAATCTCTTCACTCTCTCAACCCCATTCCCTCTTTCCCTCCATCATCCTTTTTCCTCCCCTTTAATCCCTGCATTACAGTATTGATTCTAAAATAGTAGGTAAGGGTTTAAAAAGAAAAAAAAATACATCAAGTCAGAGGAGCTCCATCTCTACGTGGAGAATGAGGAGCATGTCACCAGCTTCCTCCTTTTCCTCAATGATGTCATTTATTTTACTTTCTGCTTGTAAAGCATCATGGTGCAGCCTATTTAACCCTATTGTGTACCTTTCCATTGCCTTTTTTAATATGTTAATTAATTGATTTGTTTTGAAATCTTTGTGTCTCTAAGATCTTAGTTTTTTCTGTGATTTGCAGCCAAATATTTTCACAGGGTTAGATTTATAGGTTTTGGGATAATAAGATATTTGGTATCTGTTAAAGTATGGCATGATTTCACAAAAGAAATGCAGCCTTCTCCCTCTTGTGTGATGCTGGAATCATTTTCTGTCTACATCAACTTATTTACAGTGTCCCAAAAGTCAGGGTATGCTAGCCTATGTGGTATACTATATGACTGAAGGAAATTGCTTATTCCTCACAAAATCAAACGTGATGGGTTCAGCTAGAGCATAGCCACAAAATCCTTCTAATCAATACGTTAATCAACAAGAATCAATTAAGTTCCTACTATGTTCCAGAACTACTGTGCTGGGAAAACAAAGACAAAAATTAAACAGTCCATGCATGCCCTCAGAGAGCTTCCATCGGGACGGGGGAGATGAAAATTTGAACATATTCGGGCTGTTCCAAAAGCCTTGGTGCGGTTTTAAGGTTTTTTGTTTTGTTTTAGTAGCATTGAGACTTTTGGGACCCCCTCTAAAGGTATATACATAACATATAAAAAATGAACACCCAAGGTTGGAGGAGGCAACGGACTCACAGATGACAGGAATCAGGAAAGGCTTCATGCAAAAGATGTTGCTTGAGCTGAACCTTGAAGAAAATCAGGGATTCCAAGAGCAAACGGTGAGGAGAAAGTATATTTCAGGTATGAGAGAAAGTCAAAACAAAGGCAGGGAGGGGAAAGTTTGAGCATCATGTATGTGGAACAGTATGGCTGGATCCTAGAGAATAAAAAAGGAAGTCTGAAGAAGACTGAAAAAAATAGGAAGGGGCCAAGCTATGAAAAGATTTAAGCAAGTTCATATTTGATTCTGGAGACAATAGGGAGCAACTAAAGAGAATGTAATATGATGAGACTTGAACCTACAAAATCACTTTAGCAGGAATATGGGAAATGGACCGGAGTAGGGAGAAGCTTCAAGAGGAAAAGTGGTAGATCCAGTGTGCATCCTGGAGAGAAATGCAAACATAACTGCTCTGGGCCATGAAGAGATAGTGTGGATACAAAACCCACCAAATTTGGCAGCAGATTGCATATATGGAAAGAGATGGATGAGCCTTGAATCTAGGGTATCCAAAAGGGCAGCTTCCTAGGATCAGGTGCCTAGGTTCTACAAAAGCCCCCCCCCCCCCCCCCCTCTCTCTCTCTCTCTCTCTCTCTCTCTCTCTCTCTCTCTCTCTCTCTCTCTCATCTCTCTCTCTCTCTCTCTCTCTCTCTCTCTCTCTCTCTCTCTCTCTCTCTCTCTCTCTCTCTCTCTCTCTCTCTTCCTCTGTTTTGCTCTTTTTCTTTGTCTCTCTGTCTCTCTGTGTATGTTGTACTTACTGATCTCCCTTATTATGCTACAAGCTCCTTGAGGGCAGGAGAAGTATAATGTTTTGTTCTGATTTGTTTTTCATCTTTGTGTCCCCAGTGCCCGGACTAGACTAGCTATTTAATAATTCTTTGGTCAATTAAATTGAACCAAATCTGAAATCCTATTGGAACTAAATCAAGGAGGTATTTGTACAATGCTATTGTTACTTACTGACTGTGGGTGAGTTAAGACATGCTGAGTCTTTTTAGAGAATCTCTCCTTCACCTTCTATTTCTTTTACCTCATCCCAGGCAATTTAGCTAATGCAATTACCTGGGCCTAGTTGGGTGGCACCTAAAGCCATTTCAATCCCCATCTGTCTCCATTCCCTGTTGGAGAAATTGTCAAGGCAATTTATCTCCAACTTTGAGTGAGCTTCTCTCTGTGATCACCTTCCTTAAGGGAGAAATTTAATTTCTTCTGAAGAAGGTTGGTTGGTTGTTTATGCAGGCACATATAAGTCACAGTTAATTGCATATTCATCCCTGAACTTTAAAGAAGCCATAGATTTCAAAAGAAAATATATCTTTTAATCCCTCCGCAGGTACCCTCCACCTTTAGTAAATACCGACGTTCAAATTAAACCATTATTGAACATGCTTTCTAAGCTGATTTTTTTTAATTGTTAACATGATATTTCTCTATGAGTCTGCCATACCACTCTTCCTGAGCAGATGAGTCTCCATTATGACTACTTAAGGAAAAGGCATGTTGGGTCAAATTGAGCATTTTTTCCCCTTTCCATCACCCGGCTTCTTCTTGCAAACAAATCTGGAAATGCCACCATCATTTTCAAGGAAATGATGCATTTTTATGCAACACAAAGCACAGTAATGAATCTTTAAGAATTCAAATGAACTTACATATGCTGGGGCAAGGAAGTTCAGAACTCACTCTATCATGACCAACTAGTCAGGAATAATCTCATGCATAAATGGAATAGGGGACTGGCTGCATGGTAGGATTTGAGAGGCCCCAAGGTGCCTTCAGCATTGGCTTGCCATCTACCATTAGAGATTCCTTCCATTTGAGTAAGCTTTTATGGCCCCAAGAGTTCCCTGGTAAAATACAAATATCCCTTAGAAAAGTAACACATAAACCATTACCGACTATTAACGCCTTAGCAAGGAGTAATTTATTTGAACAGTACCACTTTATAAAGGTGAAACTAGACTTAAAAATGGGACACTGTACAGGTGTATTTTGAAGGAGAAAGGGTAATTGTTTCCACAAGTAAATACAAAATGCTGTATTTGGCCTTCAAAAACATTCATAACTTCCTACCTTTCCATTCCTCTAAACACCCTACTCCCTGACCTATATTCTCCAATCCAGCACCACTGGCTTCCTGGTTGTCCCACCAACAAGGCTCCACCTCTTGGTTCTGGCTGTCCCCCATGCCTGGAATACTCTCCCTCCTCCTTTCCAACCACTGACCTCCATTTCTTTCTTTAAGATCTTTAAGATCTTTAAGATTAAGAACTTGGGGGCAACAGGGGATTAAGAACCAGACCTAGAGATGGGGGTCCCAGGTTCAAATACTTCAGACTCTTCCTAGCTGTGTGACCCTGGGCAAGTCTTTGCCTATCCCTTACCCCTCTTCTGCCTTGGAACCAATACACAGTATTGATTTTAAGATGGAAGGTAAGGGTTAAAAAAAAGATCCAACTAAAATACCACCTTTTACAGGAAACCTTCCCTAACACTTCTTAGTTCTAGTGTCTTCTCTTCTTATTTATTTCCTATTTATCTGTATATAGCTTGCTTTGAATAGATTGTCTTCTCTATTAGAGTTTAAATTCCTTGAAGACAGGAACTGTCTTTTGCTTCTTTTTATGTCCCCAACCCTTAGCACAGTGCCTTCCTGGTACATAGTAGGAGCTTAATAAATATTTACTGGTTAATTAATTCATTGGCATGGTCTGGGTGGAGCAGGAATCCCAGTTAGAGTGGCGTATCAAGGGTAGAAGGGTAGAACAAAGCAGGGCATGAGAGAAATGAAGTTATCAAAACCCCATTTCCCCAAATTCACAATTATATTGTAAATTGGTCTTGCAACCAGATCAGTAGTACATCTTGTCTACTTTGGCACAAATTGAAATCATTGTACTATCATGTCCCAGAACTAGAAAGGATCTCAGAAGTCACCTAGCCCAACCCTTGCCTCAAATGTGAACCTCCTCCTACCAAAACAATCCCTCCACCAACTATCTTTCCCCAGGTAAGCAGGTGCTACACTAGTATAGCCTTAGTGATAATTATAGAATGCCAATGCTACCACATGGGCAATGAACCTTGGACTTTTTAACGGCTAGCATGGTCCCTTCATCACAAACATTTCTTTAGCATCTCCCCTCTTCAAAGTCAAATGGCTGGAGTTTGGGATTTATTTTTGAGTGCATTTTTCCTCCAAGAAAAAAATTAAGTTGGAAAAGTTTTTCCTCCTTTTTTCTTTTATTCATAGCACTTTTTATCCACTCTTCTTGGTGCTAAAAAAAGATTTTTAATAATGACATTTTGTGCTGAGAGTCATTAGACCAAAGTATCTGCCTGAAGCAAAATTTTATGGTCAAGTTATGAACCTGTGAACAGAACTTTAACTATTGTGACAGGAGCTGACTGTAGTAATAAAAAAGTATTTGTTAAATAAAATATGTTTATAATTCACTGAGCATGGAATCAGGTAGGTGGGAAGGGACCTCCAGTGAGTCATTTAGGTTTTGCAAAATAATCCAAAGAGCAGGATGCTTTTCAGCAGGTAGTGAAGTGCATGCCCTATTGTTATGATTGCAGTGTGTGGTTTCTTTTATTCATATGGTACTGGAGCTGTAGAGTACATTACAGTTGCTGAAACAAAGCAGAAAAAGACAAGAAAATGGAATGAAATGTCTGCCTTAGGAAGCTGGCAGCCAAAATGTGTAAGGGCAAGAGGGATAACAGACCAAGAGAGTGATGCAGACAGTGCCAATGGCTTCTGTGGATCCTGTTGGGTCAGAGCAGTGATTTGATGGAAGAGGGTAGGGAACAGGGCACAGATTAATTTGGCAGCTATTTCAAGGAGCAGAGGCAATATGGAAGAGAATGGGGAGGTGCCAATCAGGCAAAAAACCAGAAAAACTCATTTGAACATAAATAGTAAGAGATGAATCATGAGATTATAACTCTGGAGCTGGAAGAGACATTAGAGGTCATCTAAACCAACACCCTCTTTTTACAGATAAGAAAGCTGAGGCTCAGAAGGGGTAAGTGATTTACCCAAGGTCACATGGGTAGTAAAATATCAGAGACAGGATTTGAACTCAGGTCATCTGATCCCAGAGCCCTTTGGTGCTCTCCACTGTGCACCTTGCTACCAAAACTAATAACAATAACAATAATATAATAATAATTTGCAGTGGACAGCACTCCAGTGTTCCAATTTCCCATCCTGTGTCAATTTATATCCTGACTCCATGATGCATATGAAAGATTCATGGCACTGAGGAGTTAGAGTGGGAAAGAAGGGCAAAAAAGAGAAGATGAATTCTTCCAGGGAACAGTCATTCAGGTGCTTCTGTTCCTGATACACCTAATTTCAGTTTTGTTTTGAGGATTTGTTTAGGGGCAGAAACTTGAGCTTTAATTGTAATATTTCTGTATTATATATATGTTATATATATAACTGTAATATATAATATATATAAATATAAAAATACAAAATAAATATATAAATACAAAAAAATGTAATATAACTGTAATAATTCTGGGTAAGGAAAAAAATGTTCTGCAATTTATAATGTTATGGGGGTTGTCTAGAGCACTGAGAAGTTTAGGTACCATGGCCAGAGTCACATAGCCAGTATGTATTGGAGGTGGGACTTTGAACCCAGGTCTTCCAGACACCCAAGTCCAGCATTCTATCTACAGTATCATTCTGACTATCTACTACATTAAATTTACTCTTAAAAAACACACACCTTATTTTCCACTTTGGTAACAACTCTAAACCAGAAGGGCAAAGGCTAGACAAATGAGTTAAGTGACTTGCCCAGGGTCACACAGCTAGGAAGTGCCTGAAGCCAAATTTGAATCCATGTCCTCCTGCCTCTAGGACTAGAGCTCTAAAGACTATGCTACCTATCTGTCCCTAAACCATTAACTTTTTAGGATGGATTTCTTGCTACTTAGGATAGGGAAGGAATAAGAAAAATCTCATTAGAAAAATATTAGTCTATTTCTAAGTAGGAATGGCACCAAATGGCTCCACTGAACTTTGCTTATCTAAAATCCCACAGAAAACTTATGGTGACTGCTCTTCCTGCTCAAGCTCATGGAGTTAGATAGAATCTAGTACAGTGCCTACCTGACAAGAGTGCTTAATAAATGATGGTTCAGTTGAAGTAGACCCTATATTAGAAGACTAGTGCTTCTTGTCACATACTAGTCTCCCTAAAGGCTACATTGTCCTTTAGCTGACCTCCTCTTTTCTAATCTAGGTCACTGGCTGTTCAGTTGTTTCAGCCATGTCTAACTCTTTGTGACTCCATTTGGGGTTTCCTTGGCACAGACACTGCAGTGGTTTGCCATTTCTTTCTCCAGCTCATTTTATGGATGAGGAATGGAGGTAAACAGGGATTAAGTGACTTGTCCAGAGTCACACAGCTAGTAAGTGTCCAAGGTTGCATTTGAACTCATGAAAATGAGTCTTCCTGATTCAAAGCCTAGAGCTTCATCCACTGTGCCACCTGCTGCCCCAGGGTACCAGTAACAATGTGTAGAAGTAACTTCTCTAGGTACAGCGTTTGGGAGCAAGCCATTTCTTTCCTCCTAGGAATATGGTAGGTCGGATTTAGAAAGGATGTGAATCTAAGCCCTCAACTTACGTGAAAAGGAGATGGAGGTCATACTAAAACTCAGATCTCTTGGTGTCCAATCCAGTATAATACACTGTATCTCCATCAAAAATTCGCCTACTCTCCAAAACCAAAACCAAACAAAAACCAGGATTCTAAGACTCGTAGAGCTGGGAAAGGACCTTAGATCTCAAAGTCCAGCCACAACCTGAAGAATGAGGAGTGTCTACAAGATGTCAGATTCAGCTTCCACGCTATTTTCAGAGGTAGAACATTCCATGTGGGGACAGTTCAACTGGTTATAAATTCCTTCTTCTTTAATGAGTGGAAATCTATCTCCCTTTGTTTCTTGTCTTGCCCTCTGGAACTGTGAAAATCAATCTAACCCTTCTTCCATGAATTTCTTTACAGAGTGGAATGAGGTGATTTGTATACTGATAAGAACCCTAGATTTAGTCAGAGGACCTGGGTTCAGATCCTAATTCTGTCCCTTACTACCTGTGTGACTTTTGGAAAATCACTTTATCTCATCTGTAAAATGAGAAAGGAGAGAGGGAAAGGAGAAGAGGCTTCTAGATGATCCTTGAGCTCAAATCCAGATTTAAAGTTATGATTCCATAAGTAGGTGATTGTGATGAAGATGCTATGTAAATAGAGTCCAGCTTTAGATTTAGAAGGAATAGCCAATTGCCTACAACGTGTGTTTTCAACAGCTTTTGGCAGTTAGGTACACAATGGTTAGAGTGCTGGACCTGAAACAAGGAACCCCAAGTTGAAATCTGGTCTCAGATACTTCATAGCTATGAGATCCTTGGGCAAGTTGCTTAACCTCTGTTTGCCTGTTTCCTCATCTGTAAAATGGGGTAATAATTGCACTTACCTCTCAGGGCTGTTGTGAGAATTAAATGAGTTAATAATTATGGTGTTTAGCACAGTGACTGGCACCTAACATTATATAAAAGTTAGCTGTTTTGTCATTATTTTCAGCAGCTTTGGTAGGTAGATACACAGTAGTTAGAGCACTAGATCTGGAATCAGGAAGACTTGAATTCAGATCTAGCCCCAAGCACTTACTAGTTCTATGACCCTGCATAAGTCATATAATTTCTGCTTGCCTCACTTTCCTCATCTGTAAATATGGAGAAAAATAGCACCTAATTCCCGAGTTGTTATGAGGATCAAATTGGATAATGATTGTAAGATGCTTAACATAGTGGTTGGCATATACCACTATAATAAATGTGAGCTATTATTATTATTAGCAGTTTTGGCAGCTAGGTTCTCAGTGGATAGGGTACTAGACTTGGAGTCAGGAAGATCTGAGTTCAAATCCAGCCTCAGACACATATGAAATGTGTGACCTTGGGCAAGTCATTTAACTTCTGTTTCCCTCACAACTGAAAAAAGGACAATACTATGTAGCAGTTACTATGATCCAGAGTCTATGTTAAGCATTTTACACTTACTATCTCATTATTCCCACAATTGTACTTCTTGTACTAGGTACTACTATTATCTGTATTGAGGTAAAGAGAGATCAAGCATCCCACCAGACTTAGTGGTCTTGCTAACTTGTACATTCATAAGGCTAAAAGCCTGAGAACATGGTACAACATCCAAGCAAATCAAGACTGAAATCAGACTTTTGGAGACTTTCTCTCTTTGGGGGTCATTTTAATAGATTTTATTGATATTTTTTCACATTGCCTACATTTCGCCCTGTATTCCTTCCAAAGAATTTTTTAAAAGAAAAAGGGGAAAATTACAAAACTGTTCAATACACCAAAAAAAAAAAATCTGGCATTCTATTCAATTTTCTTCATCTGTGTACCTCCTACCTCTCTAGAAAGGAAATGGAGATGGAAGTGGGAAGTGTCTTCTCGCTAAGATTGTTCTTTACAATCTTGCATTTGCTGTTGATTTTAAGCCTGTTTTCCTATGTTTTTTTTTTCTTAGTAAAACTCCTTCTTAAGTCTAAAGGTTGGTAGTATGGTTATGAGATAGTAAGATCATTGGGAGGTTGGGAGGATGTGTCTCTTTCTAGTGATCTGGGTAAGAACTATGTATAAAAACAGCTTGATGGAGCAGGGAGTAGGTGGACAAAACTCTAGAGCCCAAGAGAGAGAAAGAAGAAAGAAATAAGAAACTAGCTTTAAAATGCAACTTGAGTGGAGTCTCTGGAGGGACATGGTTATGGTAGGTGAGCCCTTATATACCTTAGAGTCATTTCTATTTCAAGAACTCTGTAGCTCCTCCCCAGAATTCCCCATCTCTGCACTACCTCGCCAAGACCTAATTCTGCTGCTGCCCAGAACTCAATGGGAACCATACACACGGGAGATGTAGGTAGCTCCTTCCAGGAGACAGGACCGGAGCACATGTGGAAATTGTGGGTTGGTCTATATGCCATTGGGAGCAGTATTTTTCCATTGACTACACAATCAGAACTGTTGGTTTCTTTAAAACTCCACCTGCAGAAGGCTTTTTGCTGCCCTTGTGTCTGAGAGTGAAGGTGATTCCTTTCTTCCTATCAAGTCATAAAGGAAGAAGGGAACAACGTTCTTCACGTTTCCTGGGTATCTCAATGGCTCTAACTCTTTGAGTTCCATTCTCAACCTTGAGTTGTGTTTCTATGTCCTAAAAATGTGTGTGTGTGTGTGTGTGTGTGTGTGTGTGTGTGTGTGTGTGTGTGTGTGAAATCCAGTCCCTTCCCCTAGTTCTCTAGGCAAGCAACTGAGCCTGTTTTCTGGAGTAGCCCTTCTCTCCAGTACCCCAAAGGCAAGAGTCATCATCCCTACAGTCTCTGTGCTATCTCATCTGGTCCTGTTTCAGAGCCTGCACCACTAGCACAGTCCCTTCTCTCTAGCTGGACCTTCCTCCCACAGCCTTAGTTTATTTCCATGGGAAGGATGCCGCTAGCTCTCAGTTCCTCTCCAGAGTAGAGATGACTGACACGCTGAGTCTGGTCTTTGATCGGGTCCTTCTCAGCTCAGATTGCCAGCTCTCTCCATTTCCCCAGGTATACTTTCAGCTCATCCAGCTATCCCCACCCTCCAGGGAAGACACTTCCCAGAATCCTATATACACTTCTATAACAGCAAAAAAAAATACTTGACAGATACAATGATATGGACAATTTTGATAGACAATAAAAGGAGAGCTTTTTTTCCCCCCTCAGAGAGGGGAACCAAAGATAAACTTTGCCTCCTGTACAATTATTCTTCTCGGGATATGCGACCACCATTCACAATGGGCCAGGGAGAAAAGACCCCCCGCCATAAGTGGGACCATTCGCATAACATTCTTCAAATCTCGCAAAGGTCTCTGGGGAATTAAAGAAATGAAGTCCGTTGGATTTCCTGATTTCTTGCTGCCAGGGGGAAGTGGTGGTTCAGCATTCCAGGCCCAAAGCCAGTCATTGGAACTGACAAGTTCTTGCCCTGGCTTCTCTCACATCAAACAAGTTGGAGCAGTCCAATAAGCCCAATCACAAGGAAAGAATGAGGTGGGGTTTTTTTCTTGTTTTTGTTTTTGGGTTTTTTCCCCATTTATTCAGGTCTGGATCTCTTCTGGTGGAATGTCGCCAGGAAGAATAGGCAGGTGGCGAATTCAAGCAATTAGTAAGACTCAGAACTCTGCAGTTTTGAGAATAATTAATGTTGTCTCCTAATCTCTTTCCTCTGGGGGAAACTTTGCATATTGCTTAAATGAAATGTCACCTGATGCCTGACTGCTTCTAGAACCTGACTTCGAATGACTTTTCAATACTGCTAAAAATGCAGTCCTATTTAAGAAGCTCTTCTTTGTGTATCAGCAGACATCCTACCCCTTAAGAAAGTTTTATCTGTCTCTGGTTTTTTTTACATACTCGTCATTTCCTGATGTATATTCCTCTCTCTCGGTTAACTCTCTTGTAGCAAGGAAAAACAACTAAATAAATCTGTGCAAAAGTATATTACACAACCAGAGATCTAAAGCTGGAAGGGATCTCAGAGCTCATCAGGTCCAATGTCTTCCTTTTCAGTTAAAGAATCTGAGGTTCAGAAGCTCAGAAGCAAGATTTGAACTCATGTCTTCTGAGCTCAAAACCAGGACTATATGCACTATTATACAACCTATAGCAGCATAAGCAATGTTTCACACCCATAGCACCCAATCAACCAATCAATCAATAAAGAATTTATTCAACACTTACTATGGGCCAGGTATCAAGGAACAAAACATTTTCTAGAACCAGAATTAATCATTCTAAGTAATGGTAAATCCTCTATCTTATAGCATTGTTTTCATTTACATTATTAGTTATTGTGTCTATTTGCCTTCTATTTCTTCTTTCTTCCTTCTGCATCAAGTCACCTTCTGCTTGGCCTGGTTCAAATGATGCATCTGACCCTGGTCCCTTGATTCTGGTCAAGCCATTTAATCTGTTTGCCTCAGTTTCCCCATATGTAAAATGGGGAGAATAATAGCAAGTTTGTGAGAATAAAATGAGATATTTATAAAGTACTTTTCAAACCTTAAAATCCTATATTAATGATAGCCATTATTATAATTATAAATCTAATTCTTACTGAGAATTTCTTGGTGCAGTGAAAATGCTAGAACCTATGAAGAAAGTGACCACTTTAGAATTTCTTATAGAGAAAGAAAAGGAAATTAAAGCAGAATCTGACTTTGCAGTCTAGCATTTAAAGGGAGTTCAGAGGAAAGATGGGTAGGTCTCCATTGTACTAAAATTTTACAAAAAAAGGTTGCCCAAGAACCTCTTTAAACTGGAGTTCCAGAGACAACAAGAAAAACAATGCAGATCACGGTTAAGAGGGAGATGGAACAGCCTGAATATACTTATTTGGATATATAAGGAACTCCCCAACAAATTTAGATTTTTTTAATGTAAAGAAAATGAGAAAAAAAGAAAATGAGAACAAGGACAGAAGATAAATACAAGCATGGCTCAATACTATAAGAATAGTAGCATAATGAGCTGAAGCTAGTGAGGAAAACTAAGGATAATAAAAAGGAGAATTAAATTAGGGGAAAAAGGAATAGCAAAGAAAGGATAGAACTGCTGCTCAGAGCACAAAGGATAATGATACTTAGTGATAGGGAGGAGCTGAGCTGCTTCATTCTTATGTTCCTTCTGTTCTTTTGCCATAGAGAATGATCTTTGGATTGGAAAAGATAGAAGGGGGGGAAATGGCTAATAAGGAGTAGGTACTCAAGGAAGTAAGGAAATATCCCATTAAAATCATTAAGCCCAAATGAATTATATGCAAAAGTATGTAAAGAAATGAAAGGTGTGATTGCTAAGACATTGTCAGTGATATCTAAAAGATAATAGAGATCATGAGAAATAACACTGGACTGGAGAATAATAAATGTTTTGATTTTTTCTTTTTTCAATAATTGGAAATGGAATCTGCAGACTGTAGACCAGTGAAATTCACTTTGATCCCTGGTAAAATTCTAAAATATCTTAATTTTTTTTAATGGCTTGTAGTTATCTAAAGAAAAGAAAAAGGTGACCACAGGGAGCTAACATGATCTCCTCGAAAGCAAGTCATGCCAGACTAACCTTATTTCCTTTTTGAACAGGATTACAAGACTGGTAGATCAGGCAGGAGTGTTGTGGATATAGTTTGCTGATATTCCAACAAAACCTATGATAAAGTATCACAGAATATTCTTATGAAAAAACATGGAGAAATGTGGACAAGATAGACTTGAAATTGCTTAAGTGGTTGAACTTAGAGAGTGAATATGGTTCAATTTCAATTTGGGAGGTCTCCAATGGGGTGAGTGCCCTACGTAACTACTTAGTCCCATATCGTTGAACATTTTTGTATCAATAAGTTAGCTTAAAGGAAGAGATGGCATCCTTCTCAAATTTACAGATGATACAAGGCTGAGAGGAGGAGGTAACACTTTGGATGGCAAAGTCAGGATCTAAAAAGATCCTGACAGGTTAAAAGATTGGCCTGAATCTAATAGCACAAAATTTGACAGTGAGAAATAAAGTCTTACATTTGGATTCAAAAAATTGACTTTACAAGTACAAAATGATGAATCCATTGATGAATAGTAGTTCATCAGAAAATGAGGGGGAACTTTTCATGGGCTTCAAACTTAATATGATTCAACAGTGTAGTTGACAGCTAATAAGCTAATGCACTCTTGTGACTCTACAGCAGTCTTGGCTGCCAGGAATAAGGTGGGGATAGTCCTATTGTCCTCTGCCCTAAGCAAAGCATCTAGAGTATATGGTTCTTTTTGAGTAGCACCTTTAATGAAAGATATAGATAAGCTAAATGAAAAATGGTGAAGATTTTGCACCTGGGACCAGTGAGGGTTGGCTGAAGGAATGTCCTGGAGAAGAGAAGATTCTAGAGGAATATAATAGCTTGTTTCAAGTATATAAAGGACCTTCACACAAAATAGGGATTAGAGTTCCTCTGTTTGGTCCTCAAGGGGCAAAATTAGGAGTTTCAAAAAGACAAGTCTAGATTTCATAAAAGAAAAAAACTTCTTTTCAATTAGGACCATTCACAAATGGAATGGGCTGCCTCTAGAGGTGTGACTCTCCCCTCATTGGAGGCTTTTGAAGCAAAAGCTAAATGACTGCTTGCTGGATCTCCTCCTTAATATCAAGAGATATGAACTCTCCAAGAATGGGATGAGCTATCACAGGAGGCAGTGCTTTGTAACCCTGTTAGCAGAGGTCTTCAAGCAAACAAACAAAAGGCCAGATGAACACTTACACGAGTTGATATTCTTTCTAGGACTAGACACAAATTCTATGATACTTGGTCTTAAGACTGTATCATAATCCAGACATAGCACTGCTGGGTTGTACTCCAAAGAGGGTACAAGGGGGAAAGAGTTGTACCAAAATATTCATAGCTACACTATTTGTAGTGGCAAAAAATTGGAAAATGAGGGGATGCCCTTCAATTGGGGAATGGCTGAACAAATTGTGGTATATGTTGGTGATGGAATACTATTGTGCTCAAAGGAATAATAAAGTGGAGGAATCCCATGTGAACTGGAACAACCTCCAGGAAGTGATGCAGAGTGAGAGGAGCAGAATCAGGAGAACATTATACACAGAGACTGATACACTGTGGTACGATCAAATGTAATAGACTTCTCTACTAGCAGCAATGTAATGATCCAGGACAATTCTAAATGACTTATGAGAAAGATGCTATCCACAACCAGAGGAAGATCTGTGGGAGCAGAAATGCAGAGAAAAACAACTGCTTGATCACATGGTTTGATGTGGATATGATTGGGGATGTAGACTCTAAATGATCACCCTATGCAATTATCAATAATATGGAAATAGGTCTTGATAAATGACACATGTAAAACCCTGTGGAATTGTGTGTTGGTTATAGGAAGGGGGTGGGTGTAGGAGAGGGAAAGAACAAGAATCTTGTAACCATGGAAAACATTCTAAATTAATTAATTAAATAAACATTTTCAAAACTTAAAAAAAAAAGACTGTATCAAAGGGGACAGCTACATGGCTCACTGGATTGAGAGTCAGGTCTAGAGACAGAAGGTTCTGTGTTCAAATTTGACCTAATACATTTCTTAGCTGTGTGACCCCAAGCAAGTCACTTAAACCCCATTGCCTAGCCCTTACTGCTCTTCTGCTTAACCAATACACAGTATTGATTTTAAGACAGAAGGTGAGGGTTTTTTTTAAAGATTATTATTATAGGCAAGTAAGCCTGCAAGCAGTAAAACACCTAACTTTAGCCACTATTTATACTTTAGAGTGAATGATACAGAAAGCATCGTGTCCTTTCCCAAAGCAAGTTTTCCTATGAGAATAGGAGTGGAAAGGAGATTGCAAGAAAATTCTGTGTGCCTGAGGGTCTGGGGAAGGGAAGGGTTTGCCTCACTGGGGAAAAGGGCCCTGGTTGGAGATATTTGAAAACAAACTGTATCTACTTCAAATTTTGCCTCAGGTCAGCCCCGGTTGCCAATCACTGTGCCATGGGAGAAAAAAAATAATGCAATGTCAGTCATGACATATCCAATGGAAAGGCTAAAAATAGCCACTTACCTGGAAGAAGGAAGGAGAGAAGGAAGGCGCATGGGGGTTTCTATACTTTATGAATGAGACTAGTTTCAATTGGGGAGTTTCGGTATAGCAGAACCTTGTAAGCTCTTACAATCCCAATTTTTGCTTAAAATTTCAGGGTCTCCCCTCCCCTACTTCAACCCACAGACTGAAAAATACCTAGAGTATTCCATTCCTTGTGTTCCATTTTGCTGAGGGATCTATACGTTCCTCTGGTGTGAAACAGGTCTATAATACTCAGCTCAACCAAGGACAAGAGCCCCAAGATTAATTGGACTTCTATGATATTTTGTGAAACCCATTTCTATCAGTTTAACACTCTGTGTATGCACAGTAGAACCAAACTTGGTTAAAACTTGTGCTTACGGGTAGCTCACAAAGATGGCATCCTACACAAGGATTTTTGATTACTCATTAAGCCATATAGAGGCTGGCTGTGAAAAAAAATTCAGAATAGGATTTCAGAATATGAGAGGTAGAAGGGATCTTAAAGTTTATTATTAGACTAGTATATTTAGAGCTAAAAGAGACGACTGAGGCTAAACCTTTCATTTTATAGGCAAGGGAACTACGATAGTGAAGTTACTTGCCCAAGAGCACATAGTTAATAAGTGTCAAAATTTGAATCTGGATCCCAGGCCATCAAATTCAATGCTTGTGCCACTGTGCCTCAGCTGCCTGAAGTCTGTGTTCATTGGGAGGAGGATGTGAATGAAGCTCAGAGAACTGAAGTGACTTGGACAATGTCACACAAGTAGTAAATAGCAAAACCATGATTCTATTTTAGGTTTTCTGACTCTAAATCCAAAGCTTTGACCTCCAAATATCAGGAGCTTCTAAAGAGAAGGAAGAAGTTCTGGGAAGTTCAAAGAAATAAAGGTTCCTCAGGGGTCAACTAGTCTAACACCCCCCCTGAAACATGACTCCCCTCTATAGTACTCACAGTTCGGTGCAACAAAAATGTATTAATAGGAACTATGGTCAAAGCAGCATGCTAGACTAAACAAAAATAAACACCTTTGAAAGGCAGATATCCAATCTGGGTTGGAAGATCTTGAGAAATATGGTGGGAAACACTGCTCTAGAAATTGTTGGTCAACGCTTGTTCCCTTCACATATTTTCATCAAAGATGCCTTTGATGTTTGCATAGCGGATTCTGCCCCAATTCAATAAATTCCAGTGGCTCTCTATCACCTCTAAGATCAATTATAAAATCTTCTGTTTGGCTTTCAAATCAATCATAATCTGGTTCCCCTTCCCACACATCCAGGCTTCTTCTTACATCTTAAGTCCTATGATACATCCCCCCCCCCCCACACACACACACACAGAGTAATACAGTTACACTTGCTGTTCCTCTCACAACACATGCCATCTCCTTGGCTATCTCTTACCATTCCTGAAATGCTCTCTTCTACTTCCCCCTCCTGATTTCCCTGGCTTCCTTCAAGTCCCATCTAAAATCTTGCCTTCTTATTTCTCACCTGACAGCACTACTTTGGAACTTCTCTGGTTTTTTTTTCCCCCACCAGCTCTCTCATTTGGATACCTTCCCCAGTTTTGACTATTGTTTTCAGTTTACTTTTGTGTGATGTTTTCCTCAATTAGATTGTAAGCTCCTTGAGGGGAGAGACTTTCTTCTTTTGTATTTGTATCTTTGGCAAAGTATCTGACATATGGAAGGTACTAAATAAATGATCATGGACTGACAAAATAAAATAAAATAAAATCCTACCTATGAGAACCCCTTTCTTGAGAGCAGGGATTATTTATTACCTTTCAGTGTATCTACAGCACTCAGCACAGCACCCAACACACAGTAGGTGCTTTATAAATTCTTATTGACAAATTATAGACATAAAAAGCAATGATAAAGGTGAGCAATTGTTATCCTCTGTGATCTTAAAAAAATTGTACCAGCTGTCATCTTTTCCATTTAAAAAAAATCTTATTCTCTTTATGTCTGAAGTCCTGATTTCCTCTGTGTGCATTTTGTCATGGTTCATAGGATTTAGAATTTGAGGGGACTTCAGTGATCATCTACTCCAACTCCTCCATCTTGCAAGTGGGAAACATAGACCCAGAGAGACTGTCATTTGTCCAGTCATTTAGGTAGCAAATGATAGAGGTGGGATTTGAGCACAGATCCTCTGATTTTAAGTCCAGCATGCCTTCCATTGCCTCTCTGGTTAATCTCGGGAAGAGCCATTGCCTCTTCTTCACTTTGTACATCAGATTCTGGGGAAGTAACAACCTCAATGCAAAAGGGTTCTGCTATTTTTACTGATAAGAATAGCTATTCATAGACATCCCTGTGGATAACTTCCATTTAATATGTATTTGTTGCTTTTGTTCCAGTTTCAGCCACAAAAGCTGACAGGTTGACTTGGGGTAGCTGGACTTCCCCCAGAGCTCTCTCTGGGCTCATTTTCCTCTTTACCACTTTTACTGCTCTTCACCCTCCTCTGGAGTGTTTGTCCAATAAGTCTGTGTACCCAAAACCAGAACCGCAAGCAACAACCTTTCAGGGGCGAAAGTCCATTTGTTAACTGATTTCTTATAAAGTTAAACAAATCCCAGATGCCAACATCTCTGCCCCTCCCCTCTGCTCACTCTGTCACCACACATATGCATCACACTTGACTCTGTGTCTCTCAATGGTGAGCGATTCATTAAAAGGCCAATGATTTTTTTAGACTATCCTCTTGGATACTATTTTTCCCACCAGGACTCTTTGGTGATTTACTCATTCTTCAGTCAGAGGACCATATCCTTGTACTCAAACGCATCACCAGGATGCCCCATCCACATACTGTGGGTCACTCTTGGCTGTTATCATTTTAAGGAAATACAACATCTGAGACACGATATGTTCTTACACTTGAATGTGATAGGGGATAGTGAGAGAAAAGGAGGTATCAAGAGGCAGGGGGGAGAACCTAAAAGCACTTTTGGCACTCCAAGTCACCTTATAAATATATGATTTGGAATACTCACCCCAGGAAACTGAAATCACACTTATGCATTTTTTTATTTTGGTTCTCTTTTAGAAATTGTTTTCCTCCACCTTTGGAAAATGTAAATTGACAGCACACATAGGCAATCTGAAAACCACTTCAATTAATGTAAAAATAAAACAAAACTGGAAAATGTGAAAATGTCAACCCCTCATTAAAATACCAGACGTGTCACTTAATAGAGAGGTTTTGAACATTCACAGAGTTAAACCTAAGGAGGTGCTTGGTGTACATATTTCTAAATGCAAAGTCAAGAGGAAAAAAAATTTAAATGAACTGGGAGCCATAGGGAAAATTATTTTGCTATATGTGCCCCAAAATGTGGTAAATAAACAATGAGAAGAGATAAGATTTTACTCTTTGAATGCTATATAAGGTCTCTAGAGCTATGCAGCACTCCAGCGATGTATATTATGTTGAAAAAAAAGGCCAACATAATTAACCATCAACAACAGAATCCTCCACATGTGTCTAGTCCAATAGAAATCACCTTCACTACTAATTTGGAATTTGGGGCTAGAGCCTTTTATTAAACTACTTATGCACAGCATTTCGTACGTCAGAATATATAATCATAAATCAAGTACAGACTATTGTATTAACTGCAACTAGACTCAGTTAGAGAACCTCAATAGGGCATTTCAAATGTCCTTCTCAGTTTTACCCACAATACTATGCAATGCAACTTAATTTTGATATAGAGGCTTTCATAAAAGCGCTATCTCTACCAAGTCAAATAATACTATTACGAAATTTAAATGGGAAAACAAAAGCATAGCCAAGGAATGAAAAATTAAGAGCACAAGGGAACCAAGACACATCTTTGAGTAATAACAGGAAATAGAGTGTCAACAAAGCAGCAGTTTTCAGATAGCCAGATTGTTTGAGTGAGCAGAAAAGGAGTTGTGGAGAGTATCTATGACAAGAGGAAAGAGGAAGAGGGAGTCATATCAGAAGCAGGAAGAGGGAAAAGTCAATAGCATGAAAAAATATGAGCATTTTTCACTGGATCCTGTGTCTGCCTTCATGGCCTTTTCTTCTTATGCTCAAGAAGTATTTTTACAAGGGTAATCCATTAAAATGTCAAAGGAGGTATCAAATATAAAGTTTTTTACAAACCTTAAAGTTGTATAAATGAAATTTATAGATGGTCTCTATTTCTATTATCTTATTATTGTTGTTGTTAATCAAGGAAATATTTATTGTCTTCTATATTCAAAGTCCTCTTCTGGAAAATAAGAAGGATAAAAAGATACAGTACCTGCCCTAAAGAAACTTATAGTCTATAAAGTAGCCATATATTAGAAAGGCTACATTATTATTAAAGTTCTCTATAGCATCCATAAACAAAAAAAAAAGTTGATTTTTTTTCCCTTAGGAAGGACCTAAGGAGTCACATCATCCATGATTCCAGGGTTTGGGGGCTCAAACTGGATGAAACTGTGGACCAAAGTGCACAGCCAACTCCACATGTAGCTGGAAGGCCCTTAACTGAAGGAAAACATGATTTTTCAACTAAAATCTGAACAAAGGTTATTACTCCTTTAAGAAAAAAAAAAGACTACATAGTGAGATAAGACTCAGATCTATAGCTTTTCCAAAACCATTGGACCAGAAGAAAATCAGGGCATCAAAGTTTCCTGAGCTAAACCTAAACCAAGTCAATATTTCACTAGGTTTAAGTCTCTGCAAGAGACATGAAATAAAAAAGGCCCAACGATTTATGTCCCCAAGACCAAAGAATTGATTTAATGTGTCTGACAAAGTGCTATTTCTGGCTTGTCGTTCCCTTTTGTAGTCCCTGAATCACTGCTCATGGACCTCCTTGGCCCCTGTTCTCCCTTGGGTCCTTGCAAATGCTCTTTTTGTTTGGGGGCATTTTTAATGGCCGTCTGTGTCACACATACTAAGTTATACGTGGCCAGAAGAGAACCAGGACGTGGACCCCTGAGACATGACTTGAAGGATCAGGCAGGTTTCTAAGTCCAAAGCAAGGTCGTGGGTCAGAACCAGGGAGACAAATCCAAATTGGGAGAAACATGGAGTGGTCTGAACACTCAGCAGATGAGAAATGGAGCAGATAGGAAAAGGCCAGAGAAATATAATTACCAAAGAAAAGAAGATTAAGATGGGTGATCAAAAGCCCAATACAAAAAAAAAATCAGGAAAATAAGCATTTATTAAGCATCTACTACATGCCAGATACTGTACTTAATAGCTGCAAGAGTTGAAGAAGCAACAGAGAACAGATCTAAGGCATTGACAATGAAAAGAACTCGAGCCCTTTCTTAGAGATGCCTCCTGACATCAGGAACTGAGAAACAGTATGGTGTAGTAAGTGAATAGAAATGGGCTTTGGTGTCAGGAAGACCTAGGTTCAAGTCCTGCCTCTGAATCCATATCCCCTCTTTTATTTTTTATATATTTTATATATTTGTATTATATTATTTTATTTTATTTCTAGACAAATCTTTAAGATTATAAGTTTGTGAGCTGCCAAAGTGCATTGTTGGAGAAATTTCCCACATTGATCAAATTATGCATGGAACTAAGAGGCAGTATAATACAAAGGAAGACAGTTAAGTGGCTCAGTAGATAGAGTAAGGAAGACCCAAGTTCAAATCTGACCTCAGACATTTACTAGCTGTGTGACTCTGACCCAGTCATTTAACCTCTGTTTGTTTCAGTCCACTAGAAAAGGAAATGTCTTTGCCACTGACAGTACTGAAGTGCTATATGGTCTCATGGGGTCACAGAGAGTAGGACATAACTGAACAAGAAATAGTATCATGGAGAGAAAGTTGATTTCTTTGTCAGAAAGACCTCCAGTCAAGTGCTACCTCTGACACATACTTGTTGAATGGCTATGGGCAAGTGTTGTACACTCTTAATGCCCAAGGCAACTCTGAGACTAGTCCATGTAGAAATGATGAGAACCACATTATGAAGGAAGTTTCCTCACCTGGGAGTTTCCTATGGCAGTGAAATCACAAGTTCAGTCTCTCTCTCTAACTGACACCCCCCAGAAAAGGGCAGGACCCAATCTACAAATGCCCCCCCCCAGCCAGATTTGGTGGGTGGAACTAATGAAGGTATATGGCTAGTGTGGGAATGAAGGAACATAAAGACAATTTCTAACATACTGTTCCTTAAACTGGACAATTAGAAAAGGCTTTTCCCCTGCCTCCTTCCTCTTTTTCCATTTTAAATGCCTTTTGTGTATATAGAGCTTTGCAAGGTTCTTGGTGACCATATCCCCACTGTGTCATATTTGGTCATATAGAGATTATTATATGCTGTTGCTCTCCAGGGGTGCAGTTCCGTAGTGTCTGGATTATTCCCTTCTTAGCGGGAAAGAAGAGAATGAATTCTCCCTGATTTCTAGGAGAGCTCCATTTACTGGCAAGAACTTTAGCTGGGGAGGCCAGAAATAATTGGCTCATTTATTGAGAGCAACTATATTTTTCCATTACTCTGTCTACCTTAATACTGTCCTCCTCCTCCAAAATAATTTGACTTTTCTTTAGGGAAAAAAATCTGTCTAGGTTCAGGAGTGTCATATAAATAATTCCTGGACCTGACAGACAATGACATTTTAAAAGACAGAGAAAGAGAGCATCTCTACTAAGAATCCCAAACCTTCCCTCCCTGTGATCAACCAAACATTCAATTCAACCATTGAAGTCGACAACAATTTTGAGGTGCAAATTCAGAATGCTAGGTGCTGGGGCATATACGACCTTTAGATAAGACATGATCCCTGCCTTCATGGAGGTTACAATCTCAAATACACAGATAACTATAATAAAAATGGTACAAAATATAACCATTCAAGAATGCCAAGCAAAGTATTATGTGAGGTCCAAGTGGAAAGGGAAGTAAGGAAAGACTTCACGGAAGAGATATCTTTTAAATTAAAATAGAAGTCAGTCACCTCCTTGATAGATATCAAGTAATGGCCAGTTGAACATGATTTTTTCCACACTAGAGGAATAAATAGAGTGAGATTATTCAGGTTTTGTCCTGTGGCACTGATAGAACCTCCCAAGGGAATAAGTCCTTTTTAGCTGATAAATTCCTCCCCATGCAGCCCTATCCTCAGTGATGGTGACCTTATCCCAAGGCGAACTTCCTCCTTTCAGTGGCCATATCCTGGGCGAGCCACCATTCTTCACCTCTGCCGTGGTCTCCAACCTCCCCATTCAGATGATACCCTTTGCCCCAGGTGCCACATTTGCAGGTTATGACACTATCACCAAGAATAGCCAAGAAAAACATTGAATCATCTCTCTCCCATCGCCAACAGTTATTGACAAAGAGAAAGGAGAGATTAAAGTTGGAGTAAAGTTTCTACAGCGAAATGTTTTATGTCTTCTCACATAGCCCCATAATTGGGAACTTCTCTCATTAAATATAGAATAACACATAGTCCCTTATTGAATCTAAAGATGAGTTTCAAGTAAATAACTTGAACAATGTTATAGCTCTCCAAAACTCCGAGTGAGTGGTTTATGTAGAACAGTGGATAGCTGGGATTAAACAACTATCTTGGGATTTGGTAAAACTGTGTCGTGCTATCTGGACGATTGTGCTCAGGAATAATGGTTTCATTCACATTGCATATCAAGAAGGCTTTAGAAAGTAAATAATTTATAATGAATATTAAGTTAAATAATCTAGCCAACAAACCTAATGAATCACGAACTACATTTTGATTGGAGGGAAACACATATTAACCCCTAGAGAGAAGCTTCTTCCCCCACATAACTGCCTGGGCAAGCTATAGATGTACTTGCAAGGAGAGCAATTTAGTTAAAAAGTGTTGCATCAAATTCACAATAGACATATTGAAATTGGTCATAGTCCATGACCATCCATGCTGACCCTCGGTCAGGAAATACAAAGAGATATAGAGACGGAGAGAAAGAGAGAGGCAGAGGGAGAGAACAACCGAAAGAGAAACATAAATAATCCCCCAAATTATAAAATGGCTACAATGATATTGCTCAAGGAAATAATCATTCTAGGGGTTCTGAGATAGCTTCTGTATATGGATAATGAATGGAAAATGGGACGGAATGCAATTAAAAGCTTCATCTCGATGTCACTCAGATTATAAGGACTAGATTCAGCTCTGGGAACTGACCCCCAATTACCCTACAGTAAAATTCCAGGAAAATCTGAAGAGAATTTAGGTATGCCTCATGCCTTAAAGGGACATCAAGGTATAGTAGAGAACCAGTCTCAAACCTAAGACCTGGGGGCGAGTCCTGCCTCTGACCCATTACTGGCCATATGGCCTCTCAGTTACCTAGGGAATACAATTCTGTAAGACTATAAATTGCATTGAGAGAGGGCAGTTATATATGCCACTGAAATCATTGACCTAATCCCTATTCCTGCAAAATTAGTCACAGGGCCCTCAACTCTTTCAGAGGTATTCAATATGCAATGTGGCTGTTAGAAAGTCTTTATTTCCTCCTCACACAAAAATGTATAAGATGAGGATAGCTAAGTTGTTCTGGGGATAGAGCACCAGGTCTAGAATCAGTAGGACCTGGGTTCAAATCTGACCTTAGACAAAGCCTAGCTGTGTGACCCTGGGTAAGTCACTTAACCCCATTTGCCTAACCTTTGCCCTTCTGTCTTGGAGTTGTTACTAAGACAAGCAAGTAAGACAAGAAAGTAAGGGTTTTTTAAAAAGAAAATGTATAAGATACAAAGGATTCATCGATGCCCATGAATAAAAAGAGAGACATAAAACTCTGAGTCCAAAATACTACAGCCCCCAGAAGGCAGAGGCTGCTGAACAAAATGTTCCTCATTTCCCTTGGACCTGAACCATTCAGCAAATTATCACAGAGGATTGAAAGTTTCAGGAATTTCTTCTCTACCACTGATATGCTTCAGTCCAACAATGATAGACAGAAGGGCTTAGAAAAAGACAAAGAGACAACAAAAAAAAGGGGGGGGTCTGATCCATTGAACGGTTTAGTTTTGTAGATTTTCTTGAAAAAGTAGTTTCTTTGGCAAGAGCCTCCTCTCTCTCACCAATTATCTTGGAGGAAGTCGCCATCACTGGAGATCAATCAGGATACTTCCCACTACTCCCTCAGCAAGACATTAGACACACGTCCACTTTCATTGAAGGTGTCCTTCACATAAAAATCCATGCTCTGTAATCCCAGTGAGTCAATTGAGGGACTCATAAAATTAATATTATTATTAATAATAGAGTAAGAAAATCTCAAGAACAGATTTTTAAAAGCTGGCTAACTCTAAATGTAAGGATGGAACACTCATGCTAATCATGTGCTGAGAGTAGGGCTTCTTAACTAAACTTAAAAACAAGCGACATAAAATTTGATTCAATAGACACAACAAATTTTAGAAACACCTAATTTCCATATTACAGCTAGATAGGGGTATGACACCTGCCCTCACTTAATAATAATAGCTGACATTTATATAGCAGTTTGTGGCATACAAGCACTTTACATATATCATCTCATTGATATTTTACATATTTAAGTTTGAAAGGGCATCTCTCCTGAGGCTATTTTATTTACACCTGGGTACAATTTCCTCCCAGGAAAGCTGTCATAAACTGGACAAGGTTGCCAAGGCTACAGCCACATGTTCAGAACAGAAAGATTCCTCATGGGTGCCATTAATGGAGTCAGTGAGACTATAACCTGCTTTCCTATTCAATTATGCTTTTTCTATAAAAATAAAACTTTTGAAAAGAGCTAAATATAACATTTTCTCACTGCTACATTTTATAAAACTAACACACTGGTGAGAACAAGGTTTAAAGAAAGATAAGTACTTGGTAGAGTTAGGTGCCTTACTCACTACTCATTTGCCATCATCACTAGTCTAATCTTATGTTAGCACATCAGGGAAGATTGAGCAACTGAGCCACAGCATGGAAGGCAGAAACTAGAGTCAACAGACTTGGAGAATGTCTTTGCCTTCCATCCACAAGAAAGATGCCTTCAGTTATGAGGAGTGAATAGGAGTGCAAAGGTGACATAAAGGAAAGAGCACCAGTTCTGGAGGCAGAGAAACTGGGGTTCAAATTCAGCCTTGGACACTTATTAGTAGTGTGACCCTGGTCAAATGTCATTTAAACACTATCTGTCACAGTTTCTCCAACTGTAAAAAGGAGATAATTTTAGCATCTACCTTCCAGGGTTGTTGTGAGGATCAGATGAGATAATATATATATATATATATAAAGTTCTTAGCACAGGGACTGGCATAGAGTAGGAAGTACATAAATGTTATTATAATAGATAGGCTCTATTCTGCAGGTGTTTTGGAAATTAGTCTCATGATGCTCTATCCATGGGGCCACATAATGCTTGGAGAGAAAAGGAAGAAGGTACATAGAGCCACGTTGAACAGAACAATGTCTGTGCAGAATTTGGATATTCCTAGGTGTCTTTCTTTTCATGTTTAAACTAGAAGCAACATGAACTAAAAGTCCTAATTTAGTTCTCAGTCATTTCAGTTGTGACTGACTCTTTGTGATCCCATTTTAGGGTTTTCTTGGCCAAGATACTGGAGTAGTTGGCCATTTCCTTCTCCCACTCATTTCACAGATGAGAATATGAATCAAAGGGGATTAAGTAACTTGCCTAAAATCACCCAAATAGTAAGTGTCTGAGGCCAGATTTGAACTCAGAAGATGAATCATAAAAAGGAGACGAGTTTGGCTTCATAAAAATGGCTGAAATGAAAACTATTGCTGGAATGTGGCTTCAGAAGGCCATATTTTATTAAAAACAACAACATAGTTGGAGTAAGAGAACACTACTTAAAGAAGGTATGCTTGTGTAAGGAAATCTTTATTTATATAATTATTTGCCCATGCCTCCCCCCATTATCAGATAAACTTCTTGAGGGCAGGGATGGTTTTTGCCTTTCTACATATCTACAGCTTTCTACTATCTATCTACTTTGTATCACTGTTTAATACAGTTCTCAAAGGAAACTATATAAACTGATGAAAGAACATACTCTAAGTGCATCAGAGACATTCGATATATAAAATGATGAATAGCAGCATAAGCAGGACCAGGAGAACCATTTCTACAGCAACAACACTGTAAAGACAAATAGCCTTAGAAAGCTCAAGAACTCCAATAAAAGCAATGGTCAATCAAGATTGCAGAAAACTAATGATGAAGGCTGTTTACCTGGCAGATGACAGAAAGGTTGGTCTTAGGATAAAGAATGAGGCATACATTTCTTGATATGGCCAATGTGGGAATACAAAAAGGGGAAAAAGACAATCCCTATTCTTGGGCAAGAGAATGACTCAAACATGAGAAAAATTGGTAGGAACATTTAAATTCAACAGAGAGAGCAAATTGTCAAAAAGTCAGGATAAAGTTTAAATGCTGCCTTACATACTTAGTTAAATGATGCTGGGCAAATCATTTAAGCTCTCTAGGCTAAGTTTCCTTATTTGTAAAATTACCCAGTGGAACTCAATGGCTTCTAGATCTGTGATAAATGGTATTCAGGGAAGACTCTGGTATGGGGGTTTTGCTGAGCCTTTTTTAAAACTACTCATCCACTTTGGTGTCCACTTGCCACCCAGGATGTACCTGTGAGTCCAGGAAGCTTTAACATGAATGGTAGCCACACCCTAGTAAAACCATCATGGCAGACCAAGTTAAGGGTAAGTGACAGCCCTTAAAGCTATGGATGAGTAAGGAAGGTGTCTACCCCATGCATGTGAAGACTTCCCCAACGGAATAGGAAAATATGAACAATGTGTGCCAGTGGCATAAAGGTTACTAAAGCAAGTGCTACTGCATCCCAAGCCAACATCAGTCCTCTTGACTTTTGTCTTACCACCGAACTTAAATACCACTGGACTTAAATGACTCTGAAAGTGATACAACCATTTTTTGTGCAATAATTCCTTACTATAATTCAGTTTATGCAGAAGTCAAAAGACATCATCCATACCATTTTTCATTTCACTATTTTACTATCTCATTAGTTTATTATTTTGTTCTTATTCCATCCCAAATGTTCATACATGCAATTCATGCCCAAGCTCTTATTGGTCTGATCCATCATAGTCAGATACACTGAACATTAACCCCAATATAGTGATGTCATTTTGTCCATTTTGAGTCTGAAAGCTAACCACTACCACCAGATCTATGATCCTGTGATTCAAAGTGGTTAGCTGAGACACTGCTGCAATGACCCAGGCATGAGATGGCTCAATAACAATATTTATTTAGCAACTGCTATATACAGATCCCTGTGCTGGTTATTAGAAGGTAACTATTAGTTAAAAGATGTTAGTCTAGGAAAGGGATATGACACATTTTTCTAATATTAAAGAACGTACTATAAGGGCATCAGAGACATGCAAAGATCTATGTGAGGTCCAAGATGAAAAAAGGTCACAAAAAAAGATCACAAAAAAGGTTAGGGAAGGCTCCATGGAGGAGGTGGAATTTTCTTAGGGCTTTAAAGGATGATATAAAGATGAAACAGTAAAAGGATGACAGCCCAGGAATAGCAAATAGTATGAACCAAGACATGAAAAATGAGAAAATGCACAACCATATGGCAGAAACATATCATAAGAGAGGGGCAATAATATGAAATGAAGCTGGAAACCCAGGGTGGAGACAGATTGCAAAATTCTTGAATGCCAGATAAAAGAGGTTAATTTGTTGGGCAATAGGAAGCCGCTGAAAAGAATTTGGAACAGAAGGGAAATATGGTCATATCTATACTTAAAGTTGCTCTGTCTAATAGTTTGATGAACACTAGATTAGAAGGAGATAGTGGAGTTCTAAAAACCAGCAAGATCCAATTGTGGTAATAGCCAGTAGTGAATTTCTTTTAATACAGTAGCATCTAGGTGGCATGATGGATAGAGTCTTGTGTCTGGAGTCATGAAGACTCATCTTCATGAGTTCAAATCCAGCCTCAAATACATGCTAGCTGTGAGACCCTGGGCAAGTCACTTCACTCTGTGTGTCTCCGTTTCTTCATCTGTAAAATGAGTTGCAGAAGAAAATGGCAAATCACTCTAGTATCTGTGTCAAGAAAACTCCAAACGGAGTCACAAAAGTCAGACACAACTGAAAATGACTGAACGTCAGCAACAACAAGAAGCACATACTGTATGCCATATTCCTATGATAGTCAATGGAAGATGAATCAATACAAAATTAAGACACAATGCCGACAATCAAGTCCAACTCTAAAAACAGGGACATGAATGTCCCTTCTAGCTCTTACTCTCTGAATCTTTGAAATCAGGATTGAAAAGGCCATTGGATTGAGCCATTGATTAGGAAATCATTGATGACTCCGGTGAGAGCAGAATAAGCAAAGTGGTGTCAGTGAAAGTCAGATGTTAATGGGTGGTGAGAAAGCAGAAGACTAGGGTATAGACAGCTTCAACAAGAAACTGGGCAGCGAGCTAAAGGGCAGACATGATTCAATGAGGGGAGGATGGACAAAGGAAGGATGTTTCCGTTTAGGGATGCTGAGAGAAGTTTTAGCCAGATGAGAAAGAACCAGAAGAGAGCAAGAGTTGGCTGATTCATAAAAGAAAGAACATGATTACTAAAGCAAGTTTCCAGGTGAGGAAAAAAGAAATAAAATCGGGGATCTTCTAGTAGAATTTAAGCACCTTGATGTCATTTTTGTCTTCATACCTTCAGCATCAGCTGAGAGGGAAGGATAGACATAGAGTGAGGGAGGGATTAAGAGAGGAAGAAAAGGAGAAACAGAAATATGTTTGTTAATTAGAGTTAAATTTAATTTTGCTTTAAAAAATTGGAAGCAGGAAGCAGCTAAGTGACTCAATAGATAGAAAGCCAGGTCTAGAGTTGGAAAGACCTGGGTTTAAATCTGGATTTGTAGCTGTATGACCCTGGGAAAGTAACTTAACCCTAACTGCCTAGGTTTTACTGCTCTTCTGCCTTAGAAATGATATTTAGTATTGATTCTAAGACAGAAGGTAAAGATTTTTAACTTTGATTTTACAAAGAGAAAGATGACAGAGGGGTTGCTGCTGCCAACAAATTTTCAGGTATAGAAGAAGAAAACATAAATACTACAGGGGCAAAAAAAACAGTTTGGGAAGTCAAAAAATCTGGGTTCAAATTGTGCCTCTGCCATTTATCACCTATGTAACATCCCTGAATCTGTTTCCTTAACAGTAAGTTAGGAGGTTGGACTACATGGCCTCCAAGGACCCTTCCAATTCTAAATCCATGATAATATGGTCCTGCTGAGTTGATCTCAGATCACTTCAATTTTCAAAGAATAATTACAAGTATTTGTTGTTCAGTTGTTCCAGTCATGCCTGATTCTTGACCAAGATACTAGACTAGTTTGCCATTTCCTTCTCCAGTTCATTCTATATTTGAGGAAACTGAGGCAAATAGGGTTTATGTGATTTGCCTAGTGTCACATAGTGTCTGAGGCCAGCTTGGAACTCAGGTCTTCCTGATTCCAGAGCTCTATCCACTTTACCACCTAGCTGCCCATTAGCATTAACATAAAGCTTTAAGGTTCACAAAGTGCTATAAAAACACATACAAACATTGAGTCTCACAACAACCTTGGAGGTGAATGTTGATATTATCCCCATTTTTAGATGAGGAAACCAAGGCAGACATCACTATGTCATTCTCTTGTGACCCTGCCCCCTTCTCTCTCTCTCTCTCTCTCTCTCTCTCTCTCTCTCTCTCTCTCTCTCTCTCTCTGTGTCTCTGTGTCTGTGTGTCTGTCTGTGTGTCTGTCTGTCTGTGTGTCTGTCTGTCTGTCTGTCTGTCTGTCTGTCTCTCTCTCTCTCTCTCTCTCTCTCTCTCTCTCTCTCTCTCAGATACAACAATTTTTAATTCCTCGTGAGGCTACAAGCAGACACTGCTTGGTTTTTCTATTCGGTTTCCAGCAAAAGCTATCTGTCTCTTTAAGAACTAAGTGTATATGTTTTCTTTCTCTGAGTTAAGCTATACTTTGGCCTCCAGGTTTTTTATAAATATATTTAGTAAGAGGTTAAGATGATGAAAACTACACAGGATTAAAAGAAAAAGAAGACTAGACCTAAAATATAATGCCAAGAAAGCAAGATTGGGGAGCGAGAAGGATTAGACTAGCAATGTACTTCAGTCCTTGAATATCCCATAATCTCACCAGTGGGGATAATCCCTCTCCTGGTACAGATGGCGATCCATCTATGCCTTCTCATCCTGTGTAAGTCTCATCCATATCCTCCCATAAATCTTCTTCAGGGGAGGCCTTTCTTCACTCGCTTCTTTTAATATTTGCCAAATACCCAACCTAGCCATCTATTATCCCTTTCTCTTGCTAAATGAGCATCCTACCTTCTCTTTCAGCCACACAGGTCCCTGATTCAAGCCATAGCTGTGAATTTTTGTGTCTTAGTCAAAGGGGTAGTGGTGGTAGTGGTCACCTCAGGGAGGAAGTAAGCCTCAGGACACCCCCGATTTTTACATTGCCAAAGGACCTAGTGCTTCTGAGAAAGAGAGGGTAGGGTGGCAGGGGGTATAGAGTAGGAAACATGCTTTGGGATGGTAGTGTTAGTACCTGCTAAATTTTGGTATCCTAAAAGAAGTCTTGGTCTCTCCATCCTATTACAACTTTGTCCCTGCCAATCGATTTGACTCTTCTTTAAATAAAACAAACAAAAACAAACAACTCTTGCCTTCTATTTTAGAATATCAATATTGTGTATTGGTTCCAAGGCAGAAGAGTGGTGAAGGATGGGAAATGGGGGTTAAGGGACTTCCCTAGGGTCACATAGCTAGGAAGTGTCTGAGATCAGATTTGAAGCCAAGATCTCCCATCTCTAGACCTTGCTCTTAATACACTGAGCCATCTAGCTGCCCCTCTATTTGACTCTTCTTCTAATATGTAAGTCAATGGTCATATCCTGCAACTCACTTTGCTACTCCATGCCTCTCTCCACCAGGCATATCTATAATTGTGATTCTTCTAAGATCACGAAGTTCCATAACTCACAATCATGGAATATCAGTCAGTAGAAGAATATGAGTATTCAAAAGATGGGCTTTTGTGGGAGGAAGGAACTGCAGATTGCTTAAAGCACTATACAATTTCCCAAATGCAGTCCAGCCCAATGACCTACCCCTGCTGATTCTGAACCTAGTCCATTGCCCTCTTGCAATGCTCATCCAAGATATTGGTGCTGATGGAAGTCAACGGGCTGCCCATACCAACTGAATGTCATCATCCAGGTAATTTTTAAAAAAAGTAAAAATAAATAAATAAATGTTATCTATTCTGTTAGGAAGTAGGATTTGTAGTAGAAAAAATATGGGACTAGAAGGCAGAAGATAGAGTTTGAATCCAAGTTCCAATTTTTATTAGCTGTTTGACCTTGAGTAAGTAAGTTACCCTTACTCTGAGACTCAGTTTTGTCATCTCTATGGTGGGGAAAAGTATACTTGTATTTCCTTCCTTGTAGGGTTATTGTAACAAAGAAGTTCTGGAAACTTAAGTACTATATGAATATGAGTTACTATGATTTTCCTGACATAGATTGCTTAGCCGGTATCTCGATATCTCTTTAGAAGAAGAAAAGATTGATCAACAAAATAGTGAGTAGAAAGAAGATCAATCAATTAGTCAGGCAGACAGTTCAATTCCCACCTCTGATCCTACTGACTGTGTGACTCTGGCCAAGTCATTTAACCCTTTCAATGCTCTAGAAAATTTTTTCTTTCTTTTATCTTCTGCAATTATAGGTAAAAAAAAACTATTTTTAACATTTTTTTTCAAAATTTGGAGTTCCAAATTTTCTCCTTCCCTCATCTCCATTCTCATCGAGAAGGCAAACAATTTGATATAGGTAGTGTGTGTGTGTCCATATGTGTAAAATGCAAAACATGCTTTCATATTAGTCATGCTATGGAAAACACACAAAAAAACTCATAAAAAATAAAGAAAAAGTATACTTAAATCTGCATTCTTTTTTTAGATAGTATTTTCCACTATAAGTCCTCTGGAATTGTCATGGATCAATTTATTGTGGAGAATGGCTAAGTCATTCACAGTTGATCATCATACAATATTGCTATTATTGTATACAATGGTTCCGTGATTCTGCTCACTTCCACTCTGTATCAGTTCATGTATGTCCTCCTAGGCAATGCTCTAAGATGCCAGGATGCAGAGCAAGTACAGACAGACCTACAAATTGGTAGTAGGAATTTCCTGATTTGGGATTTCTCCATATCAAAGAAATCACAGGTCAACTTCCTTCCCCTATGTTCAGTGGAGCAAGATTAAATTCGAAAAAGTGCTAAATGACAAATGACTTTTGATCATTATTTTTTTCGCCTCTCAAGGTAAGTAGTATCGGTATCCTTTCCATATCGCTGGGATTAGAGGCTCTGCATGATCTGGAATAGCCATGTAAAAATTTTTGACCTTCCTTTCATGCCAGAAAAGTCTGAATTTTTTCTTTTTCTTTTATGGGGTGTTTACAGTACCTTATGTGGATTTATGCATTACTAAATGTTTTATGTATCGCTATCTTTACATATCTAGGCTTTGTTGTTGGTTTTCTGTTCTTTTTGAAATTTTAACATTTTTACTTATTTTAACTTTAAAAAAGAAATTGTATATATTAATGAAAAGATAAAATGTGTTGAAATAATACAATACTATACAGATTTTATGCATTTCTGCATTTCTAAACTGTTTGTGTACTATCTCCTGGTCTTCATATGTCGTTTGCAGCTTCCACAAAACTCCCCCCAAATTTCCATTTAATTTCGGATGACTACCTGTGATTTTGCAAAACTATAATGGGAAAAGTTGCAATGTGGAAGAGAATACCGGAATATGGAAAAGAGTGCTTGGCTTGGGGTCATAGAGACCCATGTTCAAATTCTGCCTCTGATACTTTTTAGCTGTGGTAAATTTACTTAGGTAAATTATATTTAACTTCTCTAAGCCTCAAGCATTTCCGGGGGAGAGAGTTTGCCAATCTTTTTCCAAGCCACGATGGTATTATAGACCCTTTACATATTTAAATAACTTGGCTTGTTGTCAATTTTTTGTTTTGTTTTGTAGGAATTTTTTTTTTAGGCAACTAGGTACCATAGTGGAGAGAGTGCTCTATTTGGGGTCAGAAAGACCTGAGTTCAAATCCTACCTCAGAGACTTGCTAGTTGTGACATTGGGCAAGTTATTTGACTTCTTTATGATTCAGTTTCTTTATCTATAAAATGGGAAAAATAATATCAGCTATCTCAGAGTTCTGTAGGGAACAAATAAGATATATAAATATATATATATATTTATATATATATATATATATAATATATAAATATAAATATATAAAGTACTATGCAAATGCTAACTATTATTAAAAGTATCTCCTCTGTCAGATTCACTCACCAATGTTAGATTGTCCATGTATAATCCACATAGAGAGACAGATAGATGGATTATACACAGACACACACTCATATATTATATATGTTGTACCTGGATACTCGGATACTAGTGAGTGATGGAATTCTATATTCTACATGGACACACAAACGTTTGTGAATACGATATATGGATTTATATTAAGAGAAGCTGGGACTAACACTGTAGCATAGTCTTCCTTGTTCATCAGAGCTCCTTCTAACAAGCCCATTGAAAGGGAATATTTGTTAAACAATCAGGAGGTTGTATTGTCTCCATTTATATTGAGGAGCACATATGTGTGTGTGTGTGTGTGTGTGTGTGTGTGTGTGTGTATTTTACGGCTTTGTCCTTGTGATCTAGAAATTGTCACCACCTTCCTATGAAATGTATTAGAAACAGGGGGAAGTTCTTAAGACTGTAGAAACTGTCATAAATCAGAGTATTTTAATTAGGCTGAATAATGGTAGACACCATAGGAAAGAATTCCATCGAAACAGAAGATGCCCGCCATGATAGGTTGGATGGTGACTTTATGTTGTATAGTACATGAATTTCTAAAGAAAAATAACTGTTTTCTTCTCCCATGAACTATTTTTTGCCTAACCTATACCTTCCCTTCCTCTGTGACTGTCCATTCATTTTTTCTTTAATTTGATAAGAGGATACTTAGAATTATCAACTAGATGTAGCTAGATGGAAATCAAGATTGAGCTGATTCCCTCCTTGGAGACATGAACTCTATCATCTATTTTCTAAGTAAAATTGCTGCTATGTCTTTTTTTTCCCCTAAGCCAGACATGTGGTAATGCACAAGTCAGATGTTAGCCCCCTAAATGAAGTGGTAAATATTTTTTTCAATAATATCACAGATAATTTGGCTGATGAATCCCTCAGTTCATAAATATTTCAGGACCCTCCTAGTGTCTGAAATTTCCACACAGTCTCACACAGAACCAAGGAAATATATTTCAAAAGGTTCCATCAGACTCTCCCTAAGGGCTGTACATTTGACTGAGAGGGATGAGAGATATTGTAGGGAAATGGAAGGAACTCTAGATTCAAAACCAAAGGAATTGGTTTGCAACCCCTACTCTACTCTTTGCTACATGAATGAACATAGGAAGGAAACAAGCGTCTTTTAAGCACTTACTCTGTATGTGTGCTAAGCACCAGGCTGAGCACTTTCTATTTCATTTGATCCTCACAACTCTGAAAGGGTTGTGCTATTATATACATTTACAACTGAGGAAACTGAGGTAGACAGAAGTGAAATAAATGACCTCCCCAGGTCAAAATAAGTGTCTAAGGCCAGATTTGATGTGAGGCCATCCTATCTCCAGTACCAGTAATCAGCCTACTGCATCATCTATTTGTCTCCTTGGGCAAACCACTTAACCCTTATCTGCCTCAGTTTCCAAAGCTATAAATTGAAGGGATTAGATAAGATGGTTTCTAAGGTCCCTTCCAAATCCAAATTCTAATTTGTGCTGAGGAAATGTTCATCGCATTATGTAAATGTAAACACACAGTTGATCACACCATTAAAAATTATGTATACTCTAAAAGTAGACATGGTGCCTGATTGAATGTTAAGCCTGAAGGTATTTACCCAGTTCATCATGGTGATTTATGAATGATAGCAGATCCTAGACTGAATAGGAGGATATTCAATTAAGGCTGCATTTTTATTTGAGGAAGAAAAATTCTTTCCACTCAAAATATGCCTTTAAATGAAATTTTCCCTAAAATAATTGACTTTTCCTCCCCTGTTAGACTATTATTATGCAGCAGACAAGGTTCTTTGCTTATTTCCTCAGTTTTATCTTAAGGAAGTACCTAATCTTAAAAAACAGTTTCTTAAATAATTTTGGAATTCTACACAGTAAAAGTGGCCCAGGTCATGGTTGCCCAGTGACCAGAAACCCAAGCCTGGAGTCAGGTGCACATGGGTTCAAATCTGGCCTCAGATGCTTCCTAATTGTGTGACCCTAGGCAAGCCACTTAACCCTGTTTACCTAGCCCTTACCATTTTTTTTTGTCTTAGAATTGATACTAAGCAAAAATAAGGGTAAAAAATATTGCTTTACATCCCCATGTTCTAATCACAAATAGACCCCCCTCTTCATGTTATCACTAACTTTCTGAACTCACATGAATTCTGTTATTCAGATAAGATCAGGTTTGAATCAAAAGAGGCTTGTTAAATATTGTGATTATTTCATTTTAAAGAGAAAATCTCCATGAAGATTGGACCTTGGTACCCAGCTCTTTGTTTATTTGGCCCTTCGCTCTCAATTTCCAGTGTTGGGTATGTGTGTGCCTATGTGGGACTTTGCTAACTCATTTGATCTCCCTGTGCCTCAGTTCTTCCACCATGAAAAGATGTTGATGCATCTCCTATTGTCTGAGAGTCCAAAAGCCCAGGAAGGATCAGTAAGGGCAGAAGCAAGTATTTCATAAAATATCTCTCCTCCCTGGTAGAGCTACTAACCTGGTGAGACAGCATGGGATAGCGCAAAGGTTACTGGACTTTCAGGCAGTAGATCTCAAAGTCTGAGTCTTGGTTCTGTTATAGGAAAATTAGCAAGAGCATTGCTCTTGCTCCTGCTAATTTCCCTATAACAGTCCTAATTCTTAACTAGTGGTTTTACCATGTTAGGAACACATTTAACTACGGGGAACCTACTTCCTCACCTGTAAAATGGGGACAATGGGGACTTGTACCATTTATGCCTCTCATGGTTGCTTGTGAGGCTTAAATGAGATCAATACTCAAAGCACTGGGTGAAATTTAAAGTTTTGATGTAAGCTATTATGAGAAGTAGGTAATATGTATACCCCCAAATACCTTTACACAAAGGGCTAAAATTCTACCGTTAAAGCTTTATTCCTATGTAATTGGAACATTTTTCAATAAATAAAAAAATATATATATTGAAAATGCTTTATTCCTTTAAGTTCTAAGGGCTTCTAAGTCTTTCAAAATTCTCTAGTAAATAGAAATGCGTCGAGACCCTAAAACTGTAAATATTTATCAGTCAGCATCTTGGGAACATCAGTTGACAGGAACCCAGAGCAAGATTGTTAAGGGTTTGGAAAGGGAAAGGAAGGAAGAGTTTTAATATGAAAGGGGTCAAAATACCATTTTTTCTTTTAAATAATTATTCATATACATTATTTTATAGCTAGAGGAACTTAAAAGACCATCTAGAATAATAACATGTTAGAGTTTAAAAGGGTCTTAGAAACCATCTAATCAAACTACTAAAGACTGATTTGAAATGACTTACCCACTTACTCATGTACAGTCAGGATTTTGCCTCCAAATCCAGGACTCTTTACCATCTGTACTTTAATCTAATTCCTTATTTTATAGATAAAACCCAGGCATAACAAAGTATAGTGTCTTGCTCAAAGTCTCCCGGTGATGGACCCTAAATTCCAGGACACACTTGGCCAACAAGAATAATTTACCCTCCATGCAGCCCCTGAACTGCCTATCTGACAAAGATGTCACAGATATTTCTATGGTACTGTTTTATTTTGGGGGAAACCTATGAATTCCCTTGAAATTCCCCTGGGAAAAACAAAGTTTTGAGATAGTAGTATAGAGTCAGGTCTGTCCTTGGGAATTGTGATTTCCTCTTCTTTTGGCCTTAAGATTGATTTACCATCAGCTATTTGGATTAGGGAACAGAGAGCCTGTTTAGTGCCAAGGCTCCCTGCCTGCCATATGACTGGATGGAAGTAGACTATAGGAGCTGGATTCAAGGGTCACTAAGATGCCAGATCCTACACCTCTGAATTGACTGACAATAACACCAAGAGTATTGAAACCAAGACAATACTACCAGTCAGTACCAACAGTATGACCCAGCTCCTTAATAGGTGATGACTAGAATGAGAGTCAAGACCAGTACTTCGGAAGGAATCAAACCATGTGTATAGAGTGCTGGAGACTTTCAGGATCAACCTTGCCTTCCATGCTTCTCCTGCCTTACAGCTTATATGCTGAGATCTCAGATACAAACTGTGTCCCCACCACCGTTACCATATTCCTTCTCCATGATCTGTGGGCGAGGTTGATTTTAAAAATTCCCTGACTATACCTGAAAGTGGAAAGGGAAGCCAGGAGGAATTTTGGGAGATGGATAGCTGTAGAGCTCCATATGGAAATGGCTTAGCAAATTTTCTATCACTGCCATAATTTTTAACAACTACATGGCTGCAATGGGTTGATGGTCTGTGTCAGATGAATGTAAGTAGTCATTTAAAAGAAGAAAATCTAGATGTGAAATGGAAGTGGAGACATGGATTCCATATGTACAAAATTCTGTGCTATGTTTCACATCATCCCTAATCTAAATCCCAACGTGGGGTTTTATTTACTCAGTATGGAAGGATCTCGCGTACAAAGGAGACCAGTTGGTTGGTGCCTTGAGGACAGCTTCACCTGGTGGACAACCTAGATATCACATTCCCTTTCTGGATAATTAATATAGTGGTACATTGCTTATGTAAGCTTATGGAAAGCAGCACTTAAACCAGTTTGGGCTGCTTAAATGACAATTGCCCAAAGAGTACAGATACCCAACAGGTGGCACAGGGCAAATATATTCAATCATTAAAGCCTCCCACTAGGAACCATGTACATATTTGTATTCCCCTTTAAATTTATTGTGTCCTGTCTTGTAGATATATATTTTGGGTGCTCCTTAAACAGAAATTTGGCCTGAAATAAAGATACAGGACAAGGCAATTTGTGAAAACAACTGCAACTCAGTACATTACTCATCCATTATTCATATGCCAGCAATGTAAGAAAGCCTCTCCAGTATATGAGAAAGTTGCTATTATAATGGCTGCTTACTAACCAAATAGGTTTCCTGTGCCTTCAACATGTTCCACCTGGGCCCCTGGAGGGACTCTCAGAGTCTGGGAATGCATGGTTTGAAAGCCATTAACATCTGGGTCTTGGGATGAGCTGCAAAAAGGCAGAGGGTGGTTTAGTATCATGGAGAGTTGGCGACGGGGATGGGTAGGAGATTCTAAATATTAATGTTGCATGCCTTAGGAAAGAGGACAAATAAAAGGTGGGCTCAGAAAAAAAGGGAAGCAAGAAAAAAATGTCTTGTATAAAGGCAATTAATTAGGGTTTATAAATGGCTTATTCTTCTTCCCACCTGAGTTCAGAACCAAAAAACACTGTGGGAACCAAAACTGATGAATGGCCCAAGATATAGGAACAGAAAGATCTTTTAAGTAAAGTAATTCTGAGATGGAAAACCACAAGAGACTACTATTACTTTTTCCAAAAAAAAAATCTATAAAGAATTGAGAACACATCTGACTTTGAATATCATTTTTTTTTCCTTTTTGGTGAATGGAGAGAAGCAATCCTGGACAGGAGATGAATCCTTGACCATTTTTCAAGAAATTCAGGATGTGGATACCATCCATCCCCTGGTGAAGAAATGCCTCTGCCATTCTCAAGATCTACTGAACGTGAACAGACGATACCCAGAGCAGCAATTCCATTGATGGTTATTCCTACTTCCTATAAGGCCACCCAAAGCCTAGAAAGTTTGCTACTATCCATATTTGCAAGAAAAAAAATTAAAACAATAGATTTTAATGGGGAGGATGAAGGATATGGTTTCATAGTATCCAATTCATTTGTGTAGAGAACAAAGAAGATCTTGTGGGGAGGAAGACAGACTGAAGGAAGCTTGATGCCTCAGACTCAGTTTGTGGTAGAGCCCCCAAAATGAACAGGGAAATAGGTTGGCAATCAGGAATTGACTAGAATTAAAGGAGACCTCCTAGGCCTAAGTCATATAGAAGCCTGGGTCAGAAACTGTGATCTTCTCACCAAGAGGAAGTCAGTTAAAAAAAGATAAATGTCTCTGGGCTCTAATTAGCAGACTACCTACTCTTTATTATGAAGGAACATAGCCCCAGATTTGGAACTTGGGGAGCTTCCTTATACAGAGAATAGAGCTGTCTGTTTTATTTTTAGGTGCGTGAAAGCTTGCTTTCTCAATGAAAGTGCTACAGCTTAGCCTTTGAGACTAAAACTAAAAAAAATGTATGTAGTCAACTTTCCTCTTATGGAGTAGAATCAACCAACCCATTGACTGAGTCCCTACTCGAACACTCACTGGCTTTATGAACCTGGACAAGTGAATTAACCCTGGTTGCCTCAGTTTCCTCATCTGTAAAATGAGCTAGAGAATAAAATGGCAAACTACTCTAGTATCTTTGCCAAGAAAACAATAAATGGGGTCATGAAGAGTGGGGTCACCACCGAAATTGACTGAACAACAATAAGAAGGTCCCTTCCAACTTTAAATATATGATCTTATGAAAATGAAGGTTGGTAATCCAGAAAGAAAGCTGTCCTATAATTTGGAGGGTAGTAGGATAATTGTTCTCCCTTCTCTTCAGGTTTCGAAGTATTTGAAAAGAGACCCATATTCTATAGGCTTATATATTGCATATAGCAAAACTTTCAATTCCCAAACATGACACATCACCTCTCTATTCCTTCCCACTCTTTGTCCTTGATCTCTTTGTTCAGGATCTTCCCTTGATGTCACTCAACCTTCATTTTTGGAAGGATTTAGTAAGCAATACCTTGCCCTGTCACTGAAGTTCTATATAGGTTAGTGATCTCCATTCAGAAAAACCCTCTGGGGTGTGGCAAAGTTGGGACATTAATGCATTGCTGGTGGAGTTGTGAATTGATCCAACCTTTCTGGAGGGCAATTTGGAACTATGCCCAAAGGGCAATAAAAGAATGTCTACCCTTTGATCCAACCATAGCACTGCTGGGTTTGTACCCCAAAGAGATAATAAGGAAAAAGACTTGTACAAGAATATTCATACCTGCACTCTTTGTGGTGGCCAAAAATTGGAAAATGAGGGGATGCCCTTCAATTGGGGAATGGCTGAACAAATTGTGGCATATGTTGGTGATGGAATACTATTGTGCTCAAAGGAATAATAAACTGGAGGAACTCCATGGGAACTGGAACAACCTCTAGGAATTGATGCAGAGTGAAAGGAGCAGAGGCAGGAGAACACTGTACACAGAGACTGATACACTGTGGTACAATCGATTGTAATGGACTTCTCCATTAGTGGCAATGCAATGCCCTAAACAACTTGGAGGAATCTATGAGAAAAACCACTATCCACATCCAGAGGAAACACTATGGGAGTAAAAACACTGAAGAAAAACAACTGCTTGAATACATGGGTTGAAGGGATATGATTGGGGATGTAGACTCTAAATGAATATCCTAGTGCAAACAACAACATGGAAATAGGTTCTGATCAAGGACACAAGTAACACCCAATGAAAGTGTGCGTCGGTTGCAGGAAGGATGGGTGGAGGGGAGGGAGGGAAATAAAGTGATTATTGTAACCAAAAAAAATAAAATAAAATAAAATTTTAATTTTAAAAAATAAAAAAAAATTCCTATGATTCTCAAGGAAGGAAGGAAGGAAGGAAGGAAGGAAGGAAGGAAGGAAGGAAGGAAGGAAGGAAGGAAGGAAGGAAGGAAGGAAGGAAGGAAGGAAGGAAGGAAAGCCCTCTGTGCTTATTAAGTAAAAGGAACTGTTGGATATAATGACCAGGACTAGGTAAATGTTAACCCAAGCCAGTTTCAAAAGCTGATTCATTAGAATGGTTCAGATTTGTTTAGCAGGTAATTTCATTGACGATTCAACTGGAGGGTAAGCGACAACTCCCTCTTTTGTGAATGATGTTTTTGAAAGTAATGAAACCCTCTTCCAGACTAACCAAGTGCCTATGCAAAGTCAAAGCCCTCTTCTGAGTGCCCTTCAGATATGTGTGAATTGACTCACCATCTCTCTCATGGGTTGGATAGAAGACCACAGAGCAGAAATAGAAACTTTGTGTTGAAATGCATTTAGGGATTCTCACTCCAATGACCTCGTTTGGCAAATGAAGAGATGCAGAGCTTATCCAAATCCACAGAGGGAGCAAACAACAAAGCTGGGCTATGTACTGAAGACGTCCAACTCCAAATGCAGCACTCTTTCCACCATGACACACCTAGAATAAGCAGAGTAAAGAAAAGAACACTGGCCTTCAAATGTCCCACTGCTATAAGGCTAAAGAATTCTGACTTGGGGCTCGTAATTTCAAAATAGTTTAGTCATTGTTTTTCAGTAGGTGTAGATAATGAAAAAACATCTGATGCATGCCTCTGAACTTGTCACGCGTCTGTCTGCAGTAGCATGTGCTTCACCAGATATCCAGAAATGAGTATGAACTCCTTTTCTTGACCGTGTTACAAAATGTCCACCAGTTCCTTTCAGGAGGAACTAGGCAGAAATGAGAAGTAGCACCTGGGCACAAATCAATAATCAGTCAACATTTAGTGACATGGCGAAGCATTCTGTAATCATGGAAATTTGAAATTTAGTTTGGTTTTGCATTATTTTTTTAAGCCCTTACCTTCCTGCTTGGAATCAAAACCATGTATTGGCTCCAAGGCAGAAGAGCGCTAAGGGCTAGGCAATGGGGGCTAAATGACTTGCCCAGGGTCATACAGCTGGAAAGTGTCCACGGTCATATTTGAACCCATCTCTAGACCTGGCTCTCAATCCACTGAGCTACCCAGCTGCCCCCTGCGTTATTTTGATCAAAGATATAATTTCATTGTCTTGGAGATTCCTCTACAAGGAAATTCTCTCCACTAATGCCCAAAGAAGCACCTGTTCTGTGATTTTGTTTTACAGACATGCAGGGGGCAGGGTACATTGCCAGGTTAAGTGACTTGCTCATGGTCACATAGCCAATATATATCAGAGGTCAGACTTGAACCCAGGTCTCCCGACTCTGGGGCTGTTTCCCTATCCTGATTCTCAGTTAAGTGATGTCAGGCACAAAGTAATACTTCTTTTTATGTCTTCATGACTCCTAAAGTAATTTTAAATGACTTATTTCAAAAACTTTTCATAAGAGAGTGGATTTTCCCCAATTTTTTATTAAACAAAGCAGCAAACATGTGTTTGGGGTGGAGGAAAGGGTAATAAATAAAAATTGAATTTAGTTTAGTCCTTACTATGGGCCAAGTATTATACCAAGTAATACTGAATAATTAGCCAAGACTGAAAACCTTCTGTCTGAGTATTATCATTACTTTATTGCCTTTTCCATCTGAATAATCCAGTTAATTCCCTTAATATTACATCCACACCCATATGGCAGCCCATATAAATGTATTTGTATGTAGCATACATATCTCGTATGTGGCACCTCATATGTGGGCATATGTGTACATAGAGACACAATTTTGTGTCTGTATATGTATATATAATTTATGTGTGTATGCCTGTATTTTTAGACACGATTCCTGATGTTTGCCAGTTTTCTCCATTTCTACACTCATGCCTACTCTGATTTCTTCGATGAAATGATGCTCTGCCTTGGAGTCTGTTTTTCCTGCACTAAATAGGTCCTGTTGCCCCCGCCTTGATGCATTTTGTCCGTGTTCCTTGTTTGGGAGAAGGCAGGAGAGAAGGTTGGGAAATAAGAGCTGGAGCTTCCTTTTAGAAATGATTAACTGTCTAGATTAATCTCCAATGATTCCCATAAAATGAAAACGACAGCTCTCCCAGGTCCGAGCGGAAGTCCGTCCGCTCAGGTTCTGCTAATTCATGTTTGTCCACCTCAGTCCCTGACAGTTGTCCTTTGTCTCACTTTCGACTCCCCCACTCTCCTGAGCACTGACCTTTTAGACTCTCCCATTTTCCTAGAAAGACAGCATCCCTGGTGAGCAAAATGTCACATTACCTTTGCTGAACAGGACATTTCAAATAAAATATTAGCAATAACAATTACCTTTAAGCCATTAATCCCGCTGAAGCCACTTTCAACCACCAAAGGATTTAAAGCAATTCCCTGAAAATGTCTAGGGCTTAATAGATTATGATGCTTGGCAATGAAATATATTGGGTTCGTGTTGCCTTTACTTGCATCATCGTTCTATGGATAAAAGAAAATTCTGATGCAGCTTTCGACAGCATTGAGTATAGAAATGGGGAACACGGTGAGATTGGAAAATCCCGTAGGATGCATGTCATGTCGGGTCATTTTCAAGAGCAGCCTTTAAAGAATGAGGTTAAAATTTGTATACTGATTTCTGACCACTCCGTAACAGATAATTTGCAGTCGCCCAAACATAGAATGCAATTCTAAAGGAGCATATTAAGGATGGTCTCCCTGGAGAGTGAGAGGGCCAAAGGTGAAGGTGGATGCTTTTAACTGGGGGTTTAATTCAATTAGCACAATTTTTCTTTTCCCCTACAGCTGAGAAGACCACAAAGCTTCGTAGTCAAGAGGATAAAAATGAGGATGTTAGAGTAGAATCTCAGTATTTTGCTTACTGACTTCCTTCTCTGTGCTGTAATGTGCACAACACTGAATATGGAGTCAGAGGGCTTGGGTTCAAATCTCAACTTAGGTACTATGTACTATTTGTAGGACCTTGGACAAGTTGCTTAGTCTCTCTGGGTCTTGGTTCCTTATTTGTGACCTCAAATGTCCCTTCTAGTTCCATCTGTTATCTTATAATCATATGATCACCCTGGGTAGACAAAATTATAGATAAAATTTGGTCTTGACAACCAGTCTCCCCTTTCAATTGTCCTCATATCCCCAGCATATCATATCCATAGCACCTCTTTTTTTCCCAAATGTTTGTACCGTTCTATCCCATTCTATCCTTTATCAAAATCTGTTCTCAGAAAATTAGCTGATAAACTTATTCATACTAATTTGTAAATGGAAGAGACCATGCTTTCACATTTTAATGAGGAACAATAGAAAGCAGTGAATCTCTGTGAAGAATGAATTTGGAATATAGAACTGGAAGGGAGGGACCTTAGAGCACCCCTCATTTTTTAAAGAAGAAGAAATTGATGCCCAAAAAGGTTATTTGATTTACTCAAGGTCATAAGGGTAGCTAGTGTGAGAGGGAGAATTTAAACCCAAGGTTCTCCATTTCTAGAGGCAATTTCATTTTCCTACCTTAAAGATTCATGTTATAAAATAGGATTCAAATTCATACCCCAAAAGGAGATCATGTCTATCTTGGGAGTGGGCATAAGGGAATGAAGGGACTCTTCCATCCACTAAAGAAGCCTACCCTGGTCATGAGTACAATTTTCCTCTGGAGCCAGCAGCTACCTTTGCTCTACTGTCTGACCACAGGATGCACTTTTAACCCCAGCAGACCATCATACCAATCCATGCCCATTGAACCAAAGAGCGATTGGAAAGTCGAGCATGGAGGAATCAGCAGGGTTCTAGACCACAACTAGAAAACCAGCCCCCCCCCCCCAAAAAAAACCCATGACCAATGACTAAACCAGAAGCATCACCTTTTATAAAAAGAAGAACATTCATTCCTTGGCCAATGAAGAGCATGACTCTTATAAGATCTTCCTCTTCCACTTGACCACAGGAGAAAGAAGAGTAACACCCATAACTGCAGGCTCAGAAATCTATAATAGGAGCTAAAGAAAGCTGTTACATGGGTGTTTCTCAAATCTGTTGGAGGTTGTCTTTTCTTTTTAGTCTCTTGGTACTGTTGCCTGGGAAAGTTCTGATGATTTGATACTCCCACTCCCAGGAGAAACTTAGCACCATGCTTTGTATTTCTATCATTTGCTCTGTAGCAGGAGACAAAGTAGATTGTTTAGCTGCAATATGTCCTTACATGACAGATGTGCAGCATACATCTCTCCATGTGGAAAAAAAATGTCACTCAATACGAAAAAATGTCTCCCTGAAAATGGAAAATGGTCACATTTGCTTTCACTGTAGAAGACAGGTGGGGGGTGAGGGGGGAAGGACAGACTCAAGTCTGAGATGCCATAAGTCCAATCTTGATCAGCTTTGGGGAAAAGGTCAGGATTGCAAGACCCAGGAACTATAACAGATGGTTGATGTTTAATCTGCTGGGATTCTTATGCATCCTAAACAGATGTACTTGGAAAGGAAAAAGGTAATGCTATCCTCTATTTAAAGTGGTTTGGAGGGAATGGCTAAACAAGTTCTGGCACATTATTGCAGTGGAATATTACTGCACCAAAAGAAAGAGACAATGAAACACAGTGAGTGCTCAGCTTGGACCCAACAACTCAGCTGGATTCTGGGTTCTATCATTTATTGCCTGATTGACTGTGAACAAGTCACAACCTTACTCTCCTTCAGTTGTCTCCCTCGTAAAATTCAACTTCCCCAGACTACCAATGTCAATGCATGTTGCTTCCTATGGTAGGGAATAGAAGAGCTTTTATGACATGATTTGTCCATTCCACAAATATTTTGCCATAGTTCCTTCCTTGATGAGGGAGAGATGAAAGAGGTCATAAAAGACCAATTTTCCTTTTCCTTCAATTATTTTGAGTGAGAAGTTGTCAAAACAATGAAGTACAGGGGTTATAAACACTATTCCAATATTAATACTCAAGAGGGAATGGCTGAACAAATTGTGTTGTACTATAAGAAATGATGATTTCAGAAGAATTGGGGAAATCTATTTGAACTGATGCAGAGTGAAATAAGAAGAACCAGGAGAACATTATACACAGTAACTGAAACATTGTGGGATGATCAAATGTGATAGACTTTGCTACTAACAGTAATACAATGATTCAAGACACTTCTGGGAGACTTATGCACAAGAATGCTATTCACATCCGGAGAAAGAACTGTTGGGAATAGAAATGCAGATGAAAACATTAGCTATATGATTTGGGATTTGGGTATTATAAGATTATTCTCCTGTAAAATGAATAATATCAAACTATGTATAACCTAGTGGAATTGCTTGTCAACTCCAAAAGAGTGGAGGGAGATTATATGAATCCTATAACTTTGGAAAACTTATGTGTAAATTTGCTTTTGGAATAAGATAAAGATAAATTTTTAGAAATATAACAATACCCAAGAAACCTAGGATATGACAATCATTCCTCTTAGAATAAGACTAGCATTTTGCAACTTTTCTGCTTGACAGATTTTATGAGCTCAACTCTCACTGACCCTCTCCACATCCCTGTCCCAATTTGTAGTTTCTAAAGAGAAACTTCTTATGAGAGAAAAATAAGGAGAATATTCCAGTCTTTAACAATAGTTATAGAACTTACAGGGTATTTCACAAAAGGAAGTCAATGACCAGCAAAATTTAAAGCAACAGGTTTCTATTAGAGCTCATTTTCACTCATTTCATCTAAAAGTCAAAAATGACACACACCATAGGCCAACTTTGGCAAAGGTTTTCCATTTTGCTTACCCAAACTACAACTTCAAGCTGCCTATGAAAGACACATACACACACACACACACACACACACACACACAGGAGAATGGAAGGAGGAAGTGCTCCCCTTTGGGCAGCTGGACACAGGAGCAGGGCATACAAAAAATGTCCTCAGGCACTGGGAAGAGGAGGAGAGGAGCAGCTCCCCTATGTGGGCTCTGCACGTATGCCAATACTTTGCCAACATTGTCCTAGACAGTAGAAACCTAGAAGAGCTGCAGCAAGATAGGAAAGAGGCAACTAAAGAAACTGCTGGGCTGCAAGGAGGGTTACTCTTCCAGCAGAGATAAGCTAAGAAAAGGAAGGAAGGAAGGAAGCAACAGTGCTCCTTCACAAAGGCTGCCTTCAAATACTAAGACACATAGTTTTAACCAGCTTCCTATCCCACTTTCTAATTGATGGGTTACAATGCCCTTCACAAGGCAAAGCACTGATGCAAACAGTCTATGCTTTTGGGGGAGGGGGAGAATTTAAGATCATAGAATCAAAGATTTAAAGCCAGAGTCTTCTAGGGGGCTAAGCCAAGATGACAGAGTAAAGTCAGGAACTAACCTGAGTTCTCCCAAATTTCACCCCAAACAACTTTAAAAGAATGTTTCAAATAAAATTCTATAGTAGCAGAACCAATTCCTGCTGAAGGAAATTTAGGAGTTGGCAGTAAAGGTCTGTCTCTTTGGGGTGGTTGTCAATCCTGGCATATAGTTCAGCACAGATAAGTAGCAAGTCTCAGAGATGGCTGAATCAGTAGCAGCAGCAGCAGCAGCAGCAGCTTCTAAAACTCTCAGTCCACAGGCAATAAGGGGGTCAGACTGAGATTACTGGCCAGAAGGAGATTACAGGTTAACTTTTGCTGGTATTGGAGGCTTACACAGCTCCAGATCATCTCCAGAATGAAGAGGAACACAAATGCACTAGCACTTGTGGCTGTGGACTGGTCACAGTTCCAGATCAGAAGAGAGTGTTGACCACATCTCTCCATAGATATTATCACCTTGGAAGAACCAAAAATTTATAGACACCTAGAATTATCTCTGAAAATAGCAGCACAAAATAAAAAGGCCCTGAGGCTTGGGACAGTGTTCCCTCCACTCTGCAGAGTGGAACATGAATATAAAGTTAAAAGTCAAGAAGTAGGCTGGGAAAATGAGCAAACAACAACAAGAGCTTAACAATAACAAGTTACTATGGTGAACATTCAAGACACAAACTCAGAAGAAGACAATGAAGTCAAAATAGCCATATGCAAAGTTTCAAATATATATATATATGTGCATATATATGTATGTATGTATGTATGTATGTATGTATGTAAATTGGCCACAGGACCAAAATAATTACTGGAAAAGTTCAAAAAGCATTTTAAAAACCCAGTAAGAGGTGTAAAGGAAAAATGAGAGTGATACAAGAAAATTATGAAAAGAGAGCCAATAGCTGGTAAAGAAGACACATACAAAAATTACTAAAGAAAATAATACCTTTAAAAGCAAAATTTACCAAATGAAAAAAGTAGAAAAATTCATCAAAGAAAAGAAATTCTTAGAAAGTAAAATTGGACAAATAGAAGAGGGAATACAAAAGTTCACTGAAGAAAATAATTCCATAAAAATTGGAATTGAGCAGGTAGAAGCTAATGACTCCACAAAACATCAAGAAACAATAAAACAAAATCAAAATAATGAAAAATAGAAGGGAATATGAACTATCTCATTGGAAAAACAACTGATCTAGAATAGATCCAGGAGAGATAATCTAAGAATAATTAGAGTACCCGAAAACCATGATCAAAAAAGAAAATAGACGTCATATTTAAAGAAATTATCAATGAAAACCACCTTGATATCCTAGAAATTCTGGGGTAAAATTAACAAATGAAAGAATCAATCAATCAGTCCCTGAAAGAGATCCCAAAATGAAAACTCCCAGGAATATCATAGTCAAATTCCAGAGATCTCTGATCAATGAGAAAATATTACAAGCAGCTAGGAAAAAAATTAAATATTGTAGAGTCACAGTTAGGATCATAGCAGCTTTTACATAAAGGTATTGGGGGGCTTGGAATATGATATTCCAGAGGGCAAAGGAGCTAAAATTACAACTACCCAGCAAAACTAAATCTAATCCTTCAGGAGAAAAAAGATGGATATTTAAAGAGAGGACTTTCAATCATTCCTGGTGAAAAGACCAGAACTAAATATAGAATATGACATTCAAACCCAAGACTTGAGAGCAATATAAAAAGGTCAACATGGAAAAGAAAGTCTGAGACTTCAAAAGGTTAAAGTATTTACATTCCTACATGGAAAGATACTTGTAACTCCAAATAACTTAATCATTATTAGGGCACTTAGAAGGAGTATATATATATATAGAGAGAGAGAGAGAGAGGGAATGGGTGTAAGTTGACTATAATGCAATGATTTCCAAAACATCAAATTAAGGGATGAAAAATAGGGATACATTGGGAGATGGAGGAAGAAAAAGGTAGAATGGGGCAATTTATCTCATATAAAAGAAGCATTAAAGGAAAAGCTTTTTAATGGAGGGGTATATCGGGGAGGGGTGGCAAGCACTGCTTGAACCTTACTTTCAACAGAATTATCTCAAAGGAGGAATAATATATACTCTTGGATAGGAACTAAAATATATCTTGTCCTACAGGGAAATAGGACAGGGGCTGTTAAAAGAGAAGGCAGGTTGGGGGGGGGGGGGGGGGGCTCTGGTCAGGGGGGAAAAAACAGGCTTTTGAGGAGAAAAAGAATGAAAGAATAAATAGAGAAGGATAAATGGGGAAAATAAGATGAAGGAAAATACACAGTAAGTAATCATAACTGTGAATGGGATGAAATCATCCATAAAATGAAAGCAAGAAGCCAAGAAGATTAAAAACCATAGATTTGAAGCAGAGACATATACAGAATAAAGGTAAGGAGCAGGAGCAAAATCTATTAGGATTCAGCAGAAGTAAAAAAGAAAAGGAGTGGCAATCATGATCTCAAATAAAGTAAAAGCAAAAATAGTTCTAATTGAAAGAGATAAACAAGGAAAACTACATTTTTCTGAAAGGTAATATAAGCAATGAAATAATATCAAAACTAAACATAGTACCAATAACATAACATCCAGATTCTTAAAGGAAAATTAAATAAGTTATAGGAATAAATAAATAGGAATAGTAAAACTAAATTAATGAAGGACCATAACTTTTCCTTCTCAAAACCAGATAAATCTGACCAAAAAAACAAAAAAAAAACAAGAAGAAAGTTTAGAACATAATAGAATTTTAGAAAAGTTAGATGGGATAGGTCTCTGAGGAAAATATGATGGAAATAGAGAGGGATATGCATGCTTCTCAATGATATATGGTACCTACACAAAAATTGACCATTAGGAATAAAAACCTCACAACCAAATGCAAAATAGCAGAAATACAAAATGCATTCTTTTCCAATCACAATGCAATAAAAATTACATTCAATAAAGGACTATGGAAATATAGATTTAAATTAATTGGAAACTAAATAATCTAATCCTAAAGCTTGAGTGGGTCAAAGAACAAGTTATAGAAACAATCAATAATTTCATTAAGAATGACAATAATGAGAAAAAATACTAAAATTTATGAAATACCACGTAAGCAGTACTTACAGAAAATGTATATCTCCAAATGCTTCCATCAGTAAAATATAGAACAGATCAATACACGGGGCATACAACTTAAAATAAACCAGAAAAAACAAATTTAAAATTCCCAATTAAACACCAAATTGGAAATCCAGAAAGTCAGAAATTAATAAAATTGAAAGTAAGAAAGTCATTGAACTAATAAATAAAATAAGGTGCTTGTTTTATTTCAAAAAATAAATAAACTATTGGTTATTATGATTTTTTAAAAAGAAAGAAGAAAACCAAATTACAACTATCAAAAATGAAAAGGGTGAATCCACCACCAATGAAGATGAAATTAAAGCAATTATTAGGAGCTATTCCACCTAATTTTGTCAATAAATCTAATAATCTAAATGAAATGGATGAGTATTTATAAAAATATAAAGTGCCTAGATTAATAGAAGAGGAAATAGAATATTTAAATAATTACATTTCACACAAAAAAAATTTAAACAAGTGATCAATAATTTCCTTAAGTAAAAAAAAAAAATCCTCAGGACTGGATGAATTCATAAGTGAATGGCACTAGAGTGAAAAGCAATCAGAAAAGGTTTCCTCTTGAAGGTAAAATTTTAGCTGGGACTTGAAGGAAGCCACAAAAGGCAAGGGGTGGATAGAACCATCTCTGTTGAACCATTTGCCAAAAATTTGATAGTGAGATTTTCTTTTCTGCTTCTTCAGATATCATCTTATACTAACAAGCCCAGTGTCCAAAGATATACTTGCTACAAGTGAGTCTTATGGGTCTCAGAATGGCCCCACAGCATTTTTTGACAATCACAGAGGAAGAATTTTTTTTTAAATAGGACATCCCTATATCCTTCCTCACACCCGAAATAAGTTTTAAATTCTGACCATAGAAAAAGGCACAATCTTATTATTCAGCAGACTTTAAAAGAGTTATAACTAGGGCTGACAAGTTGTACATACAGAAGTCACCTTGCTGAACCAGGAATCTGTGAAGTCTTTAGAAAAACCAAATAGATATGGCTTGAAATCAACTAAATTTGGCAGATTTTTAAGAGCAAATTAAATCCATGGGATTTTTTTGAAGAGATTATTTTTTCTGTTGAGAAAGGAATAAAGTGGATCAATTTTAAGTTTAGCAAATGTCATCAGGTCAATATCAATGCTGAAGCCCCAGAATCACTCTTGAGGAAAGGATATAGTAAGGAAGAAACAAGTGTGTGTGGAGTGAGGGCTTGGCTGCCCAGGGTTCTTGGAGTCTCCATTGCAGACATTGCCAAAATGGTCCTAAGTCAAGACTAGATAAAAACATTGGCATTAGACCCTTGATATGGGGAACTACCAGGGGAGGGAACTCCCTTTTCCAATATAGGTCAGTGTAGCTTATGTACGCTTAGTCTTAGGGGATTGCCTAAAGCACTGAGAAGAGACTTGTCATTCAGTATGTGTCAGAGGCAGGATTTGAGCTCACATCTTCCTAGCTTTGAGGTCACCTTTCTTACTCTATAATATTGTAAGATAACACATAGAGTTAGAGGGTGGGGGTGGGTAGGGAAACAATCTAACACACAATAAATGACCTAGTTTAGAAATGGCTGGAAAGTGCAAAGTGGCCTGGGATCTGTGAAAAATAAAGCAAAATCTCTCTTATCGGAGACCAGGGTCTCAGAGGCACAGTCAAACTTCAATTGGGAAAAAGATGAACTAGTTATTTTCACACATACCCCTCAAATGGAGTGTTCTTAACCTGAGGTCCAAAACTTGTTTTTGTAAAAATATTTTTGTGATTGTATTTTAATATAATTGGTTTAATTTGTGATCCTATATATTTTAGTCATTTAAAAACAGTACTCTGAGCAGGGTTTGTTTTTGCTGTTTAGTTTTTTTAGGTGTGTCCAACCCTTCTCGACTCCATTCAATGTTTTCTTGGCAAAGAGACTGAAGTGGTTTACCAGTTCCTTCTCCAGTTCGTTTTAAAGATGAGAAAATGTAGGCAAATAGAGTTATCTCCTTTTTTTTCTTAAACCCTTACCTTTTATCTGTTATGGTTAAAATTTAGGGGTTGAGACTGAATATAATAATTATTGGTCACCAAGGATTTTATTTATAAAATATAAAATTTATTTATAAAATCCTAAATGAAACACTCAAGTCAGATTGAGTTTTTATAGTGATTTAATTACAACGGGAGGAAGAAATTATTAGAGGGGGAGAGAGAGAGAGGGAGAGAAGGAAAGGAGTTTGACTCAAAACTGCTCTGGCTCAGGCTGAGCCAAAGCAGGAGTTTAAGGCCTTGGAGAGCCAAAGCAGAGAAGGAAGTCAGTTCTTATCACTCACGTGACCGATCTGAAGGAAAGCTGTCTGCAGGGCTCCTCCAAGCTCGAACTCTAGGATCAAACTGCACTCTAGCCCTCTTCACAGGAAGTCACAAGCACTCCAGAGGCTGTTCTCTACCTCACTTCCTGCGTCTCACATGTGCCAATGGTGGCTCAAGCTTGGCTTAGGACAGCCCAGGGGGGCAGTTAGTTGTTTCTGATTTGTCATTAGCTAGCACATGCCCATGTAATGTGGGTGTGCACATTCCTGGGTGCTAGACCAAGCAAGATGGAGAGAATTTTAAAATCACCTATCTTAGAATGAGTACTCTGTATTGGTTCTAAGGCAGAGGAATGGTAAAGGCTAGGCAATGGGGGTCAAGTGACTTGCCAGGGTCACACAGATAGATCTTGGACTCTATATTCTCCATAGCTTCAGAACTCCCAAGTCCTGTGAACTCTACCTCCATAGCATCTCTTCTCTCCACTCACAGTACCACCACACTAGTTTAATGCCCTCATCCCCTATTGTTTCCCTGGCTGTCAAATTCCCTTCTCCCTATTTTCTACCCAGGATAAACATCAAATACTTTGGCCTAGCATTTACCACAGTATGGCTCCAAGTATTCTCCTAGTCTTTGCTCTCACTGATCCCCAAGTCAGCCTGAATTTCTAGTTATTCCTTGACTACAGCATTTTATCTATCACCATCAAGGCTCAATTCCAGCCTTCCCTCTCACCTAGAATACATTCCTTTCTTAGGTATACTTTTCAGAATCCTCTTCTTTCAAGATTCAGTTCAACTACTATCTCCTGACTTCCCTTAGGCGAAAGAGGTCTTGTCTCCCCTCAAGTCTTCCTCCGGGACTTTGTCTCTACTGCTTCTGCACTCTTCCCTCTCTATCTATTTAGCTTATATTTATCTTGTATATGGCTTATCCCTGGAGGTAGAATATAACCTCCTTGGGGGGGTCAACTGTGTCATTTTTTGTCTTTATATCCCCATGGCCTAGCATTATGCCTCCTTTGTACCTAGTATGTGCTTAATAAATATGGTGTGTCGTGGTTTAGTCAATGTGGTTCTTTTGTCATGGAGAATTCCCTGTGGGGAAACTCAACCAATGCAGACAAGCAAATGGTCTCTAATTTATGGTCCTAACATAATATGATCAAATCACAGGAAATGGAGGT